>NW_006289713.1:3303441-3306899 GCF_000327345.1 Myotis davidii
GCCAAGCTCGTGGCCTGCCTCTGCGTCTGTGAGTACCACCGCGGGACCCGCCTGGGTGGGGTGGGGGGACCCCGGGCTATCCCTCATCCCCGGGCCCCCGGCCATCTTCAAAACCCCGGGCCATTTGGAATCCCCAGGCCATCGCTGCGGTTCTAGGCTAAGGTCTGGAACCCACGTGCTTCTCATTCATTCGTTTACACATCACCTTGGGAATTCCGCAGTGACAGACAGCGTGGTTCTTGCACCCTTTCGCTTGTGGGCGATCCGCTTCCCCACCTGGTCCATTCAGATCCGGTGGAGCTGAGCAATATCCCCTTTCTCTGGGGAGGCACCCACGTGGAGGGAAACGAGAATTTCCTGCTTGCTGTTTGAGCTCCCCAGTGCCGTTTATGGAGACAAATTGTGGTTTAAAAAATTTCACTCATAGCTCCTTTCCAGACCAGCTTATTAGGAATCAGCAGAGGCTGACTCATACAAAAAACATAGTGATAAAATTCTGTGTAGGCAGCAGTGTCTGAATCCCCTGAAGATTGCCATAAGTAGTACAAGAAGGGTGCTTGGCTGAAAATTAAATTTGGGTGCGGGGACTCCAAGTTGTGCTGACAGTCAATGGCCACAGTCCTAAGTCGGTGGGCACTTGTGCTAGTATATTGGTACACGTGGTCCTAGTATGTTGGTGGACATGCTGTTAGTATATTGGTGAGCATGGGCCAGGAGTGTCGGTTTTAAATTTGTTATACAAAATTTCCTGGGGGCCAAAGAAAGGCTGACAACATCGTTACATTGAGAACTTAAATAGGAGGCACATCTTGGGCGTTGGCAAGACGACATAGCTATCATCTCCACCATGTGGCAGGTGCTAAAGAATTACATAGGACAGGGCAGGGTGGAAAGGGGTACTGGGGTATGACCTGCCCTGATAACGGGAAAACACCTTATGACATACTTGCCCAGGGCAGAGCAAGGGCGGGTTCCAGGAACCAGCACATTTGGAACCTAGGAAAGGGATCTGAGGGTCTATGAGGGGATTTATTGGGAAGTAATCTCTGTTCTCCCCAGATCTAGCTGGATCTAGCTGAAGGTCCGGCATCAGTCAGGCCATGGTCCCCTTCTTGGAATAGTCTCTCTTCCACACTACAGTGTTAGAATGTTGATGGGCATGGTCCTGGTAGGTTGGGAGGCATGTTCCTGGTATGTTCTTCACCTAAGAGTAAACCAGGCTGGAGAAAATTACTGCTTTATAAAAACAGTTTTCTTATGGGATTTCCAAGAAAATTAATTTATACCAAATGTAATGTGATTTTTCTTAAAGGCCATTGGCAGTTTTTCCGCCTACCTATTGCCAACCTCTAGGGAGGCTTGCAAATGGAAGTGTCCTGCTTTCAGAGTTGCCACCTTGAGCATTTGCCCAAATCTCAGTTGTGCATATAAGTACAGAGGTGGCAGGGTACATTCCTGGTTTCAGATCGGAGCCGTGAAACTCAGGGACTGTGCTGTTACTGGAAGTGGCTTCTGCTTGGCCATGCCTGCTGTCTTATTGGGCTTGTAGCACCTGTGGACCGAGTTTCCTGCCTGTGTCACTGTGCCACGGGGCAGGTATTTTAGAACTCTGAGACATGCTGGGAACGTGGCGAGTCCTGAAGGCAGAACTCAGTGCAGTTCTGTTTGGCTGCTGGGATCACCTGTTTTCCTTAGAACCTGAACAGACAGGCCGTCACACGGGGGCGAAGGGACAGTATTTGCCTTGTTAATGTAAAAAACCATTGAAACCTGTAAAGAATTTTGTGAGTTTATTTGAGCCAAACTGTCAACATATGCCAGGAAGCAGAACCTCAACAAATTGAGATAATGCTCTGGAGAATGGCAGGTTATATCAGTATTTACACATTGCAATCAAAGGAAAGGGATGCAGTATTTACACATTGCAATAAAAAGAAAGGGATGTAGGTGGGTTACATGCAATTCACTGGTGATAGATTAAGGAGGTGGGATAAAGCAAATCAGGGAAACCTGGGGTAGGGTAAAAAGTGAAATGATGAACTTGTGCTTCTTTTACACAGATGCGTACAGGATAGTTTTACATAATTAACAGTTGACATCCCCTGAGCTTGTCAGGTTAGCATGTGGCCCCTTTTGTTCACAGTCTTTTAGGGGCAGAGGGTCTCAAGGATATGAATCTCAGCTTTAAAAACTTTGTTCTAAATCTAGGAATAGTCATAGCAATAGTCTATGTGCCTGAGAACAGGAAAGCCTCTGGCTTCTGGTGGACTTTGAGATGAGGGTTTTATGGGGTGATGCATTGGACTGGCTAAGGAAAAGCCCCTCTAAAGCAGTGGTTCTCAACCTTCCTGATGCTGCAACCCTTTAATACAGTTCCTCATGTTGTGGTGACCCCCAACCATAAAATTATTTTCGTTGCTACTTCATAACTGTAATTTTGCTACTGTTACGAATTGTAATGTAAATATCCGATATGCAGGATGTATTTTCATTGTTACAAATTGAACATTTAAAGCATAGTGATTAATCACAAAAACAATATGTAATTATATATGTGTTTTCCGATGGTCTTAGGCAACCCCTGTGAAAGAGGTCACGATCCACAGGTTGAGAACCACTGCTCTAAAGGCAAGATAAGCCCTAGCTGATTTGGCTCAGTGGAGAGCGTCATGGCTTATGGACTGAAGGGCCCGGGGTTTGATTCCCGTCAAGGGCTCATGCCCGGGTTGTGGGCTTGATCCCCAGTAGGGGGCGTGCAGGAGGCAGCCGATCAATGATTCTCTCTCATCATTGATGTTTCTATCTCTCTCTCCCTTCCTCTCAAATCAATAAAAATATATTGAAGGCAGGATGCCTTTGTTGGGTTGTTTGGTCATTAGGAGAAGTTTAATTGTCCAATTTTCATTGCTAGATACGATATGTTTGGGCCCAGTATGTACATAATGAAATAGATAGTATCGTTAAAGGGCCCCCTCTCTAGTCTTTAAAAATAGATCCCTTACGTTCTTAAACTTTTGGGTTTACGTAGGTAAATCCTCAGATTCTAGTGGGCTGCAGTGGATACGCTCTGGCCAGTGCTCCAGCTCACTTATGTTCTGGCGTTGCTGGCCTAGTGGAGTAGGTCATGCCAGTAGCACCCCTTCCCCTAAGCGTGAGGGTGACCTTTCCATGTATTGATCAGCTTTTGTAGCCCTTTTTCTTGGAACCTCCTGTATGAATGTGATACACGCGTGCGCGCGTGCGTGTGTGTGTGTGTGTGTGTGTGTGTGTGTGTGTGGCTTTTTCTGATGCAAAGAGGAGTTTCAGTGACACAGAGGGATGTACTGCCTGCAAGAGCAAGGGCTAGTCTAGAGCCTTCCTTGGCGGGGATAGGAACATGGCTTGTCCAAGGCTGACAGCCTACTGACTGGCCTGGCAGTTCTCACCTAGGACAGTTAAACCTCAGTTCCGGGACATCT
>NW_006289713.1:3306966-3313871 GCF_000327345.1 Myotis davidii
AAGACACTTTATCATTTTACATTATATCTTCAGGCAAGGATTACAGTCATTAAAATTAGACGGCTTATATTTCCTTTCTGAATTTCTCCAAATAACTAGTACAGTCTCCCATCTCAAACAGTTACAGTTTGGTTGTCGACCAAGTTGTTCACCGTAAAAGGGTCTGGGTTGGGGAATAAAACAGGCTGTCGACTTGACAACCCTTTCTTGCTGACACTTCAGCTTGACAAAATGTGTCTCTCAGGCAACAAAGAAGAGAATGCTTTTGTTGCTGGCAGAAATCGACAATTAGCATAATTTTGAAACATAAAGGCCATCAAGAGTGCTAATGTTGCTAAGGGTGTGAAAGTGCTCATAAAACACCGGTCACAGGAATGGAAGAGGTAGAAAAACTGTTGTTGGTTTGGATAAGGGGAAGCAGTCAGCCAGTGGTGACCACATTTCCGAGGCAGTGATAAGGGAAAAGGCAAGGATGCTGCACCCCTGGAATGAACGCTGGAAGTGATTAGTTCAAGGCTAGAAGGGTGTGGTTAATAAATTTAAGGAGTGTTTGTTTACAGATTAAACAGCACATTAGCAATGACAGGAATGGAAGAGGTAGAAAGACTGTTGTTGGTTTGGATAGGGGAAAGCAGTCAGCCAGTGGTGACCGCATTTCCGAGGCAGTGATAAGGGGAAAGGCAAGGATGCTGCACCCCTGGAATGAACGCTGGAAGTGATTAGTTCAAGGCTAGAAGGGTGTGGTTAATAAATTTAAGGAGTGTTTGTTTACAGATTAAACAGCACATTGGACATGTACTGTATATAAGAAAGGTTAAAACAGGGAATCATGGGTCTGGAACGAATTAATTCCATTTACATTATTTCTAATGGAAAGAAATGGTTCGGTTTCGAACAAATTGCTTCTCAAACAGCCTTCCGGAACGCATTAAGTTTGAGAACTGAGGTTCCACTATACAGTGAAAGGTCATGGTTGTTCAAGAAGGGGACTTCTGAGAAGGCAGTGAAAGTTCCCACAGAAAAGCCACAGAGTTCCTGAGTGCTCTTTAATTATTGCACAAAAACTGGGTTCTAACTCTTTCTTGGTGACCGTGTGGAATTTGATGTAAGACTGGGTTACGTGGATTATTTACTGCTTAATGAAAACTTGTTGGTGGCGGCTGAAATCAGATGAGTCTGGGTTCTGTGTGTGTGACGGAGCCACTCAGGTTGGAGTTGAGTTCTTGCCAGCTGGGTTTGCTTGGGCAGTTTATCCTCCATTCCTGGGCCACTGTTTTGTAAAATATCTGGAGCGGCCCGGCTAGGGGCTCACGAGGGCCGGCCAAGGACAAGGACGGGGTCTTGTATGTGAGAGCAGCTGTGGTTCAGAGACACAGTGGTGGCCTCATTGGTCCTTTATCTCAGGGGAGGCGCTCTCAGAAGAAGGGGTCTGAACAGGTCCCCTTCTTCGTATGCTGAATGATGAAAGGGACTTGGAGCCTATCTGAGTCTGATCACTCCTACCCAGGATGCGTAACTGTCAGGGAAGTGGCCGCAGCAGACCGCTGGTTGCCCACCCTCCTCTCTCGCTCTCCTAGTTGGGTGAGGGTAGGACCGTGCCCACTGGGACAGCCCCCACACTTGGACTTGCTGGTTACTTGCGGAACTTAGGTTGGTCTACTGGTGGCTGAGCATGGGACTCTGGGTCACTGGGCCCCCTTCCTGTATGGTGGCCCCTCTGAGGTCTGAAGAGCACGTTCTGCCTTCTCGTGGAGACAGACAATTGGCCAGGGCTCCCCTAGACTGAGTTAGGCCCCCACCATGACCCTGACTTGGGCAGACACACAGGTGGGGGTGGGGCATGCTCAGCTGTTGGTCCTCTGGGACCTCTGGCCTGCAATATTTTCCACCTGGTTGTCAGGTAAAGAGCTATGCGGTGCGTGTGGACAGACCTGGGTTCTGTTTTGAGGAATTCCCTGGGAACGCCAAGCCTCAATTTACACATATGTGAAGTGGGGATTTGTCACAGCTCTGCCTGGGTGTTTTTGAGGACTCTAGGCCATGGTGTATTTAACGATGGCACATGGGGACCCGGTTACACTGTGGCTGTGACTTACTCTCCACACTGCCCTCTGTTACCTATAACATCTTGGACTGCCCTAGACCTTGCTCTTCTCTGGTTTAGGGAAAAGAAGGAAGAGAGAGGATGGCCCGGCTGGTGTGGCTCAGCGATTGAGCGTCGACCTATGAACCAGGAGGTTACAGGTTCAATTCCTGGTCAGGGCACATGTCAGGATTTCAGGCTCAATTCCCAGTAGGGGGCCTGCAAGAGGCAGCCAAGCAATGATTCTCTCTCATCATTGATGTTTTTATCTCTCCCTCTCCCTCTCCCTCTCCCTCTCCTTCTACAATCAATAAAAATATATTTTAAAAAAAGAAGAAGAAGAGAAGGAGAGGGTGGAGAGAAGGAAAAAGCCTGGAGCTTGGCGGCGGCAGCGGTGGTGGTTGTGTCGGTGGTAAATGCTAACCTGCTGTCAGCTCCTCCAGGTCGGGGTGAAGGGCAAAGATGAAGTGTAGGTTTGGTGTCTGTGGGGTGAGCCATGGCCAGCTGACTTGCAGGTAAGTTGGTCAGTTGAGGTGATGACCAGAGTGGGGAGGGCAGACCATAACAGCACCTTCCATCCCCCAGTCTTCTAGCTGCCTGGCTCGTTTCCATCAGTGCCTGCCGGACAGTGACCCTGCTTCTGGGGGTGTGGGAACCCCTACAATGTGTCCAATACTGTGTCCCTAGGACTCCAGCCAGGCCTGTCACAGTGAGGCCTCGTTCAGGGTGACTGGCCGTCTGCCAGCTGCCAGGGCTAAGCTCCTTGATGTGTGAAGCAAAGGCTTCTGGGTGTTTCGAAGGAGCTGGTGATCCTAGAGTCGCAAGCTGGGAACTCAGTGCAGACGACAGCCTAGTAATTAGCCCTGAAATCCGACTAGCCCGCCAGACATGAAAGTGGTCCGGCCACGGGAGCTAGTCTGGTCCAGTCAGGACTGGGGCGAAATTCTGTGTGGTCCTTCACAGAAGCATTGACCCCAGGGAGGTGGGAGATCCCGGCGAATATTTCTCACCCTTTTCCCTGGGTCACAGCCCCTTTGATAATCCCATGGAATGCGCAGCCTCTGCACAGAAATGGGTACCGGGCATGTTCACTACAAACTGTGTGGCCCCAGGGCCGTGGTCGGCAAACTGCGGCTCGCGAGTCACATGCGGCTCTTTGGCCCCTTGAGTGTGGCTCTTCCACAAAATACCGAAGCCACCCCTACCCCGAGAGGGGCCCTGATCAGGACAGAAACAGATCCGACATTTTCTAGCTGGTGCCCTTGGATTCCCTCTTCCCATATGCTCTGCGCCTCAGCCTGTGTAATCAGTGTTGTCATTCCCATTTTTATGGCTGGGGAAACTGAGGCAGGGGTGGGCTGGGAATGCTGTGCACCCTCCTCCACATTGAACTGCCTTTTGTTCTCAGTGTGGGTGGACACATGCTGAGTCTATGGCAGTGAGGGTGGCAGGCGCCAGGGATCAGGAATGCTATAAGATCCCACATCCAGGTATCTGGTTGGCCAGGGCAAGGACTGTGGATCTGAGGTTCCTTATATCCTGGATTCCTGGGAAGTGCTTTCTCCCCTGTCTGTGGGGCACCACACATCTTATATACTTCTCATCTTTCTATCAAAATCACCTTGTAAATGAGCTTCTAGGGCAGGGTGGGCCAATAGCTACCCTGTGGGTACCAGCTGCCCAGCAGCCATAAGTCCTGTCCTGTGGCCACAGATTGGCCTCCAGTTCCTGTCCCCTCCTTCCATGATTCACAGCAGATGCTGGGGACGGTTGGGTGGGGCATGTGATTCTACACCCCTAGTCGGTGTCACCTTCCAGGCTCTTGTCTGGATTATGGTCAGGGGAGTTACCCAGAATGCACCTGTTTCCACCCCGGACTTTGCTTCATCCTGTCCCCACCAACAGGATTGCTGCCCAGTCCAGCAGCTTTTTGGCTCTCATGGTTGGGGTCCCATCTACGTCATGGCAGGAGGACCCCACCCAGCTCTGTCCTCGATCCAGGCAGGATGCTGGATTCTGGCTCTGGCTCTGGAGAGTGAGCTATCCCATGCAGGACATTTCTGGAGGTCGAGCCCGCCCCTCTCCCCAGGGGATTTTGCCCGCTATGTGAAGAATTAGCACTGACTTCCCGTTTGGGCTCTGGGAGCATGATACACGCAACTTGATCTGTGCTCTGTCGCTCTGACCTTGGTGCTGGCTGACATCTGTCGCTGCTGAGACCTGAGCATCGGTAAGTCACTCAGAGTAGCCGACACCGAACTGAGGCCACTCAGCAGACGTGAGCCCCGTGGCCCACTGTGACCCTGTGGCCAGCCCAGCCCTTTGTCCCCTCCATGTGAGTTGCCCAAGACCAGCACAGGATTCAGCCCTCAGCACTCATATGGGTGCGGGGCTGTCTTCATCTGCAGAAGGCCTAAATGGGGTCCTGGCTTTGTCCTCGAGGTAAATGGGAGCATTGTGAGTGTCCTGCAGTGGTTGAGGGAGGGGCTTCTCTGCAGTGAGCCCGAGCCAGAACACGAGGGAGGGGGCTCTCAGCCTTCACTGTTATCCAGGATGGCAGGGCTCAGAAAGTCCAGTGCTGTCAGCTCCATATGAGGACCCTGCACTCGGGTGTTGGGCCGGGGTCTATGGAGCAAAATAGGGACTGGGCCCTGTCCTGGAGTGGCCTAGCCCAGCAAGAGGGAGACACATGGAAGCACATGCTCTATAGCTCATTCAGGCCCTGTATCTAAAAGGGCGTGCAGGGGGTGGGGGCTGGCCTGCAGCCTGGGTGCTTGGGGCAGGCACTCATGGGCACTTCTCTCTGCAAGTCCCACATAAACCCTTGGCCCAGAGAGCAGCAGACAGCTGTCCAAGGCCCCGCTCCCTAACAATAGCCTGGTTCAGACCTGTGGGACAGAGTCCCCCACCCACCCATCCCTTCCCCTTTGAGGGTGCCCAGTAGATGAGCATCTCAGGCATGCTCACTTTGGGTGGGGCCTGATGGGGGTGGCCTGCACCTTAGAATCACCTGATCAGGAGTGATGCCCAGTCCCTCTGAGACCTAGCAGTGAAGCACAGCACAGGTCAGGGAGCTGTGCTGGAGCCTGTCAGGGGCAGCCAGGGTTGAAGATCCTGGGTGAGTGGCATAGCACAGGAGTGGGACTTAGGAGACCTGGGCGTACTCACCCTGCTCTGTGTCTGCTGTGTGACTTTCAGCATGTTGAACAGCCTCTCTGAGCTCTCTACCCCAACTATCACATGGGGGTTGAATACTGCACATGTCCTCTCACCCCTCAAGTACAGTGCCTACAGAAGGTTTTCCCTCCTTTTTCTTTATTAGCACAACTGCTGGAGGAACCATTTGGGGAGGGTGGGATTCCCACCCACAGATGTATGCGTGTATCTCTGCATTTAGCCAGTGATGGAGACTTCTAACCACTGAGACCCCTGCACATACACGTTTGGCTATTCTCAGCAGATCTTTGCACTCAGCCGTGACTAATCAAATTAACGCTAATTTTTGATGGGGTGCCAGACATCATGTTTGCATAGCTTACCCACAAAGCAGGCGGCAGGATGAGGATGAGGAACCAGGCTCAGACATGCTAAGTAACCTGCCCAGGGTCACACAGCATGGTCAGAACTCCCTCAGATTTTAGTTTTGGGGGCCCTTTGGGAGCCTCCCTGTTCTCCAGGACTCTTGCTTCCAAAGAACCCAGTAAAGAGAGAAGTTGCTATTTGTGGGGTTTCCTGCTTAACCCAGGGCTCAGGGTGTCGGCAGATTCTAGAGCTGAGTAATCTGCCTTTTTGGTGTGTTTTGAGATGAATGTGTCAGCCTTTTCCAGATGCTCGCTGACACCTCCACCCTGAGCTGGGGTGAACTCTGGTTGGGCATAACCCAGCCCTAGTCAAAAATGGAAAAAATATTGAAACATGTGTTCTTGGGCTGGTCACAGGCAATTTGAAAATGTGATGCTGGCCTATTAGTAATATGTTTTTGCAGAAATTAGTGAATGGAGCCGGGGAGGAGCTTGAGGACCAGTGTGCCCCCTGGGACTCCAGATTTCATGTTTTGCCTCTCCCTCAGGTGGCAGCCTCTTGAATTGGAGCACTTCCCTTTACTCCTAGAGAGACTGGGTGTCCCTGCTCGTGCGAATGGCTTCATTTCCCCTCAGTGGCCAGCAGTAGGGATGAGGTTTGGAGCCACCATCCACCTGAGCTGCTCAGAATTGTAGTGCATCCTGGGAGTGAGGGCACATGGTTTGGGTTGTCAGGTCACGCACATTTGTTTTCTTGGGGCCCAGTAAAGGTGATTTATGCATTGGGAAGTTACCCCCTGGTTCTCCAACTGGGGTCCCCAGACAAGAGCCTTAGCATCCTTGTGCCAGAAAGGCAGATTCTCAGGCCCCCAGGGGACTGACACACCCTGGAGGGGAGACCCCCGTCTGTCATTAGGAGGGATGAGAGCGTTAAGGCAAGAAATGAAGACTAGGAGGGGGAGGAGGGGCTACCTGTGGGCAGGGGCTTGCATGGAGCAGAGGACATCTGGACTTCAAGGGTCTGGAGAGGAGGATTGATGACAAGCTGCACGTCCAGTGAGCATCTGCCAAACCCTGGGTCTCTGTGTGTGCCAGGTAGATTTGGATGAATAATGCCAAGGCAGGACAGGAACCCACAGAGGTACTGGACACCCCTTTAGTGGTCAGCCCTTGTTGGTGGCAGCTCTCCCAATCACCTGGGTCACACTATCCCCTGTGCGGTCACTGTCATCCTAGGAGCCAGCCCAACTCTAGCCAGGGCTTAGGGTCCAGATGCCCAGTGAGTGCTGAGATGTCTGACT
>NW_006289713.1:3314091-3328948 GCF_000327345.1 Myotis davidii
GGTCTCAGACCAGCCTCAGCCACAGTGGTCAGTGGGCACTGTTCTCTGGCCTGGTGCCAGCTGCTGACCTGGGTAAGCCCAGGAGACCAGGCTGGACCAGCTTCCTGGAACTGGCACAGCCTGCTGGCCACTTCCTTTTTATCTCAGGGCCCATGTGAGAGCTCTGGGTCAAATGATACTTGTTGGCCTGGCAACTCAGCCCCTCCCGGGCAGTTTCCGACAGCCGGGCCCCACCTGTGTGAGAAGCACTGCTCATAGGTCTCAGACTGCCTTTGCCCCAAGGATTGGCCCTTTTTATCAAGGACCCTAAAACCTGTGTAGAAAGCACCACCCCGATGGGGAAGCAGAGAGAGTGGAGTATCTCAAGTCAGACTGGTGGGTGGAGACCCCCCAGAATACATCCTGCTCAGGGTCAGGGAGAGTTCCAGAGGCGTTATCCAACAGTGTCCCAAGAAATAACAGATCGAGGGGAGGAGCCACTGTGTCATCGAGCTTGTGCCCAGCCAGTGTCCTCGGCTCTTGTGGTCCTTGGGGGATGTGCTGCCCTGCGGTCTGCAGATGACTGATCAGAACCGAACCACCCAAACAGGCCAGCACTGGAGTTGGACCTCACTGCTGAGGCCAGGGGGTGAGAGCAGGAGGCCCAGCCGAGGGGTCTTCCTTCACTGGGCAGCACTTCCAGCCTTTGAGGCATCCCCGACATGAGGATGGGGGTAGGAGCAGAGCCACCACAGGAGGAGGAGGGCAGGAGCCCCTCAGCAGAGGAATGGTGACTACAGCACAGCCCTAGGATTCCGCCCTTTGCTGAGCTGGAGCTGGGTGCCCCTGTGGCCCGCTAGGTGGGTTATGTTACAGCAGGACAGGAAGGGACAGACCGGAGGAGGATTGGAATGAGCCAGCGCATACAGCCCAGACCTGTCTTCTCGCCAAGGGGCCTTGGGCTTTATCTCCTTTGCCCCAGCTGTCAGGAGCCAGCCATGTTTATCTGGGGGTGCTAGCTCAGAGAGCCCTGGAGAGGGCTGGCTTCTAGCCACAGTGCCCTCCTGATAGCCACCCACCTTTACTAGAATCAGGGGTTGGTGGCCTGTGCCCTGGTGTATCCCATTCTCTCCCTCACTGCAGCACAAGTACTTTCTCCTAATCCCCCTTCCTGGAGGGGCTGCGAGTTAGTATTCATGGTGACAACAGCAGCAAACCCATCTTGCCGCTCTGCACACCCGGAACCTTCCAGTGTGGCCATGAGCCCCCATCCTGCAGGTGTGGAAACTAAGGCTCAGAGGAGCCAGGCATCTTGTCCAGGTGGTGGAGTTTAAAGCAGGGAAGCTGGGCTGCAATCCAGCCATCGGCTCCTCCGGGGGCTACTTTTGTTAAAGACACTGAGTCCTGGTAGATTCGCCTATTTACCTAAGATTATATTTCATTTAGGAAATTTTACAAAGGAACACTATGAGAACAATAAAGTACTTGTTTACTCATCAGCCAAAGTCAATGAAAAGTAAAATTTCATCATGTGTTTTGGTTCTTTTTACAAAGAAACAAATATTATAAAGTTCCCTTTGTTCCGTGATCCGGTCCCTTCCCCTTCCAGATTGAGGTTGCCTGCTCACAATCTGGACATTTTTAATGTCCTGAGCTGGTACTGCATTTGTGGGGAGAGCTTCAGTGCAGAGGGGCTCTGACACCTGCTGGGCAGGGCTCAGCACATTTTGGCCGGGAACAGCTGGGTTGGATCTGGAATGGACTGGTGTGTGCCCTTTGGTACCAATGGAGGGGCTTTGGGGTGTGAGAGGAGGGACCTCTGTCCCACCCTAGTGACAACTAAGGCCCCCTCAGTGTCAGTGACCACCACAGTATAACAGCCCACGGGCTGGGGGCTCAGGGGTAGCTTCAGAGCCTTCATCTGTGAAATGCAGAGCTGCCCCTGCTCACCACCGAGTGGAGAGACCCCAAATGGGGTGAGTCGAGCAGAGGTGACAGCCCAGCTGGCTGCACTTGGTGTGGCAGTGCTGCTCTGGTTTCTGGAACCAGGTCCAAGTGCCCGCTGGGAAGAGAGGAAGAGAGGACCAGCTTGTCTGGGGGCTGGCGGCAGCGGAAGAGCCACCTCAGGTTGCAGAGGGCTTGGCCACACCTTCCCCGTCTACGTCAGCCCGGCTTCCCCAGCGTGAGTGGAGGAGTGATGCAATCTGCCAGCCTCTTGCTGCAGCCAGCGGCCGGAAGGCTGTGTCCGCTTTGGGAGGAAGAGCCTGAGGCACTTAGTTCAGGATTGTCTCTCACATAAGGAAATGGCAGGCCGTCTCAGGAAAGCCTTGGGGCTCCGGGGGCAAGAAGGAACAGATAAGAACCTGGGCTTGCCCTCCAAGGCCCCTCTATCCTGGATCCCAGCCACGGGGCAGGTTGGACCCTAGAACACTAGACTGGAAGCCCAGAAAAAGGGGATTACCCTTCTCTCCCCACCCACACTGTCAGTCTTGTGGGCCCCAGAGACCCGGGTCTCAGTCCTGGGTCTCCCCATACCACCTTGGACAGGGGGTTTCTATGAACCTCTGTTTCCTCTTCTGTGCTTGGAATGGCAGTGCTGACATGCATGCTTAACACAGGACAGCTCTCTCCCCGTTGTTCCTGAGGGCCAGGACTGAGCATGTGTCCACCCCAGAGCCACACAGTAAAGGCCACGGGTGCTGTTTGCCTCACGCACCCATCAGCCCTCTCCTCGGAGCCTTTCCGCTCCTGCTGCAAGAGGTGGCTTCGGCACTGTGTCATAGACACTTTTGTCACGAGCCCCACATTGTCATGGCCCTATTTAAACTCCCACCACCCCAAGGCACCTCATCGCACTATGAGCCTGACAGGTGAGGAACCACAACCCAGGAGCCAGGGGGCCCCACCAGGGTCCCCACCAGTAACGCCACACCCGGTCCAGGTGTAACAACTCTCGGCTGTCAAACCCGGTACAGGGGGTCTTCTGAGTATTTCAGATTAGGAATAGCAGCCTAAAGCAAATACTTTCAAAACATTTTTAGCCTAAACATAACATACAGTCTCTGTCAGCCATTGCATCAGCCAGGGTTTAGAGCAGGGAAGGAAAAACGAGGGGGAGGGGTTGCTATTAAGCTCAGTTAATTTCCAAGAGAAAAGGCAGGCAGAGCAGTGAGGCCTTAATCCTATCCAGAGCACACTGGGAAGATGGCCTGTTTTCCTTCTACCTGAACTGGTGGGTCTCATCCAGTTAATTAGCGTGGATTTATCTCTTTGGGGCCTAATCCTCAAATAGTAAAGCGACCTGTAATTACTCTAGCTGGGGAAAGATGCCACCTGGAGTCCCCTGCCCCGGGTTGGTTCTGTCTGGAAAAGACAGGATGAGCAAAAGGCCTTTCCAGCCTTTCTTACCTTACCGAAGCCTTCTGAGGAGGGGACGAGTATGCGGGGAACGGGGGAGAGAGGCCCTTCCCATAGGCCCTGGCCACGCTGGTTAATGTTTAATGACCAGCCCTCCAAGGAGAAAAGGCCCCCGTCTGTGCCCCTGCCAGTGCCTAGTGTAGATGCTCCCCAGGTGGCTGGTTTCTAGCACTTGTGTGCGGGGACCTGGGATGAGAGCGTGACATGCTCACCTGAGAGTGTGGCACCTCAGCAGCATAGAGACCGAAGAGCGTAGATGAGTTAGAAATGGGAAGGGATCCGTCTTGAGTGTTCATTTCCTTTGTTTTAAATTTGATAATTTTGATTCATTGTAAGTTTGCGGAGTGGCTGTGCTAACAGCCAGCTCTCGAGATCCCTAAACACTTAGTGTCAGCTCCTGAGCTTGCGTATCATCTCAGCCTCCACCTCTCCCTCGGCGCAGGGCCGGGGTCTTACAGGCGCCCAGGGAGCCCCTGCTTCAGGCACATTTCTTGAGCCTGGCTTAGCTGCTGCCCTGTCTCAGCCTCTGTCCCCACTGAGGTTTCAAGGTACTCTGTTAAAACCACAGTAGAGCTAAAGCTCCTGTGTTGTTTCCTGTACCAGCTAGGCTGCTTGCTGACCCCAGGGCTGTGGCACCCCCATTTCAGGTGTCAGAATTGCCCTCATGGTCCACCATTTGGCTTGTCACATGGGATTTGTGTGATAGGATACCTCACCTGTTAACTCTGGCATTCTAGAAGATTTTCTCTGAAAAAAAGGGTTTCCCACCTTTAAGAAGTTTAGTAGACTGTGAGTGAACCTGATGAATTATGCTAAATGTTGAGCGGGTGGAGAAAAGTGAATGCAGTCCCCCTCCAAATGGCAGGTTTGCTATTTACCTGCATTCAAGATAGTGCCCAACTCAAGGCTTGACTCAGGTGTGTGGAAGGTGGGGGAGAGGAGGAAAGGTAGTTGCTTTGATTGTCAGTTCCTTAGGACATTGAAATTCATTTTTAAAAATCCTTTGGGATAGCCCAGGGGCACCTGGGACCACATCTCAAGAGCCTGTAGTTCTCAACCTTTGACCTTGAGCCTGGAGAGCTGTCCATCCAAACAAGTCCCAGAGGGTGAGACCTCACCAAAGGGTCTGGGTTCCTGCTCGGCCTGCCCGTCTCGAGTGCTGACTGTCTGTCCAGTAGGACTCACTCTGCCCTGTCTCCACAGTGCTGCTCACGGCCGTGAACTGTTACAGCGTGAAGGCTGCCACCCGGGTCCAGGACGCCTTCGCTGCCGCCAAACTCCTGGCACTGGCCTTGATCATCCTGCTGGGCTTCATCCAGATCGGAAAGGGTGAGTGTGGCCTCTGGGCCTCACAGCGGTCCTGTGAGGCTCTGCTGTGCCAGGGTGGAGGGGTCCCCCGCTCTGAGTGCCCCCGGACCCACCAGGTTCTCCGACACATCCCCTGCTCTGCACCCTCACCCTTAAATGGTGGCGAAGGGGCGAAGGGGGCGTGGGGGGGGCGTGGTCCACTGCTCTGAATGCCCCCAACCCTCAGGTCTGGCACATGGCATGAAGGGGATCATTTGAATTGGGCACTGTGAGCTGGGTCACACCATCCCAGGAGGGGCACTGACATTGAGTTAGAGAGACTGAGCATAACCCAACAAGTTAAATCTGTCCCAGAGCGGCAGGGAGAAACCAATTCACCGTCCTCTGAACCCCACTCTCCTATCCACAGTCGGGGGTGGGGAGGGTTAGGATAGTGTCATGGGTGCCTAGCACATTGTGAGTGTGGCAGAGAGGAGCTACTGCTAGTTTTGTCTCTTGAGGTAGATCACACAGGAAGCTACACAGACTGCAGGTGCCCGACAGGTAAGCTGTAGCTGCCTCCCCAGGGAGGATGTAGAACTGCCTAGTTCCCAGTAGGGCCCTCGTGCCCTTGGATGCCCCCACCCACCAGCATCCACCAAGCTGACCTCTCCCCTGTGATCAGCACTTTGTTCCATCACGTGTGGGTTGCCCATGCCGTGGCGTTTGGTGGCAGTGCATCTCTCACTATTGGGCCTCATTCCTCAAAAACATGCTATGACTTGCTTATCACTCTATGGGCAAGGATGTTTCAGCTCAGGACTATGGGAAGTACTGTCAGGAGCATTCCTGTGTCTTGGTGAACAGAATTACTTACCGGTTTCTCTGGGGTGGGCAGTGGCTGTCGTCTTGTCATAGCCCATCCTCTCTCACACTTTGAAGCTGGCTAGCTGTGAATTGTATGACTGGAAAACCCTTAAAGGCCCCGTTATCTGTGTTCTCAGGGCTTCTGCCTGTGACACCCAGAAACCCATCCTTGTAGTTCTGGACTTTCCTCCCCCCTACTGGCCACATGGGGCACTGCACTGCACAGGAATCCAGGGTCCAGAGACCATGTGCAAATTGCATGCTCATGATTCAGGAGAATTGGGTGCACGTGGAGCTGCAGTGGCTGCCACATTACCCCTTACTCGTCCTCTCTCGGGGTAGAGAGAAGCTCACAGTTCTAGTATATGCTGACCTAGTAAAGTCGAAGCAAGAATCCAGCTCATTCAGGTAGACCATCTTTATTAAATACGTTAATATATGCGAAGCCTTTAGCATGGCACCTGGTACCTAGTAAGAACCAGCTCCCATAGCTACAATCGTTATCATCCTTGAAGGGAAAATTCCACCTGGTTCGCAGTCATTCTATGGTTTGCAGGTCACTGCTTCAGAAGCCGGACCTCTAGGGAGCATGCGTCTGACCATTGATGTCCAGCCTCCCAGGAAGTCCTTAGGACAACCTGTGGGTGAGCTCACCAGGCAGAGCTGGGATGAGCCAGAATCTGCTGCTGCTGCTCTGGGCGCTCCCCCTGTGAGAGCCCTCCTGGGGCTTCAGGTTCCGGCATCTTCCTAAAGACATTTCTTACCCTCTAATTTTGGGGGTCTCAAGGACCCTGGCCAGGGCTGAGTAACTCCCCAGCGTCCTGGAGAGTGGTTAGGACTGATGTGTGGAAGAAAAATCCATCCTGCACCCACCACTTTGTCCAGCGAGGAGATGGGTCATTTGATAGAAGCCTTGCTTGTGAAGGCATTTACTTGGCTGGTATGAATGATTAAATACAGACAGAGGAGGAATGTGGGGGGAACCTGACTTTTGTAAAAACAAATTTCAGTGGAGAGAGCAAAGAGCTTTTGTTCAGCCTGAATACATAATGTGTTTATAATTCTGTTGCTGTTGTAAACATCCACCCGCCACCACGCGCCCGAAGCAGTTCCTTTCTGAACTCGGGATACAGTGCAAGGTCTGCAAAATTCCTGTCCTGTTTTCCTTGAAGAGATTTACTTTGTTCCCAGAGGAATGCCTTCCTTTCCAGAGGACACATTGTTGAAACTGGTGACCCCTTTCTCCCACATTTGTCTGACTCTGTTTCCCCCTCGGGCAGTGACCCAATCCCCGTGCTGATGGGAGGAGGGCTGAATCATTCTGGCAGGGAGGGACTCGGCTCCCTGGGCTCAGATTGGCTGCTGGCCACCCTGCACCTGAAGAGTGCGACCTGTTGTCTGGCCGACCTGGCCGACTGGCCTAGGCACTCTCTCCTCACTCCCCTCAGCAATAAAGCAGTCTTCCTCCTTGGCCTGCCTGGCACCCATGTGGGCCCGGAGCTGCAGAAGGGGCTCATGCATGGGGCCCAGCCCACCCAGGTTCAAGTCCAGCTGACTGTTTGGTAGTCTCAGGCCTCTGTTGGCCTTGTTTCCTCATGGCCATAGACCCGTGAGCCGTCCTGCCCACCTTCTTCACCAGAACCTTCTGTGTGTGGCTCTGTGCAGAGACCCAATGAGGACACGGCCCAACCATTCAAAGCTCACTCTGCTCAAGGACATCAGACACACGAGAGCAGGAAAGCGGCAGGCGGGCTGATGGGGATGGAGAGGAGGCTCTCCGGAGAGTGTGGCGGATGAAGGCACAGAGTGTAACAAAGAGACTGCTCTTTGGCCCGGGGCTGAGATCTTGGATGTGGGAGGAGCTCGGACTACCCCTGTGGCTAGAGTTGGGACCCCATGGTGCTGGTTAAGCCACCGGGCCTGGGCCTGTGTGCGCCATCTAAGGTGTCTGGATTCACTCCCAGCCTTTTCAGAAGGGGAAACAGCTCAGGTGGGCATTTCAGGTCCACGGGCTGGAGCAGCTGGAGCAGGAAGTGTGCGTGGGAGGGGCTTGGAATGGGAAGGCCACAGAGAGAAGCAGGTGGACAGGGTAGGCAGCGGGCACTTTTCAGCTCAGGACATACCTGCCAGCCGCCTCCACCTGCTTTTGCCCTTTTTCTTTTGTCTGTCAGCCTCTTACCGATGACACCCTACAAGGTCCACAGCCCTGAGATCAGGCCATTCCCAAAGCGGAGCAGTTTTTCCAAGGCTGGAGGGTGAGAGTGGAGTGCGGAAGGCTCACCCCTCATGCCCAGGTCCCTTCTGGAGGACACACAATGGGGCCCTTGTGGGTTTGCTCAAGCTGTGGCATCCGGTGGGAGAACAACTCGTGTCTCCTTGAGCAGTTACACAACAGATTGCATAATTGTGCAGATAAAAGGTTCCACAGAAACGCCGCCTTCCCCTCCCACGTTGTGTCTGAGCAGGATGCCCTCTGCTAGGAAGTGACGGGAGGAGACCTGTCTTCTTCACCAGGGCCTGGCCCTCCAGCCTCCCCGGCAGCTCACAGGAGCTCGCCCAGCCACTAGGACATTGTCCCCAAGGGCTGGGAGACCTGGTGTGGTTAGCACCAGGAATGGAGGCACTTAGATCCGAGGAAGCACAGGAGATGCTGCTGGCTGGGAGCAGCCTTGCAGTAGGGAAGGCCCAGGCAGGCCTGTGAATGACAGCGTGCTCCCAGGGCTAGAGACTGGTCTTTGAGTCATTTTACAGTTTGCATTTGGATCTTAGGTTATTGGGTCGGGGCTCAGAGAAGTGGTGGCCTGTCCAGTCCCACAGCAGTGTCAGCAACCCCACGTGGCCCGTATTGGTGGGAACCGTGTGCAGGGATGTGAGCTCCCTCTGGAGAAGGCCCCCTCTGTCCCACCCAAGAGCGCGGTGTGGGGCTTCACAGGGCAGGTGGTGGGAAAGGCCCGCGCAAAGAGGCCAGGCTGGGAGGGTCTGGGGACACCCCCCCTTGGGCAGGTCCCTTTGTTTACTGGAGCCTCAGTTTCTTAATCTGAAATGACAACACTAGCAACAGCAGCCCCCAGCACACCTGGCACCATCTCTTGCTGTTACGAAATGTTTCGAGGCACCTCAGTGGCCAGTGAAGGGCTGTCCTCCCTTGCAGAGAGGAGATCGCATAGCAAGTGCTCCCGGGTCCCACCAGTGACAGAATCCATCGGGGATCAAGGTCACTCTGAGACCGTGGACACTGTAACAGCGGTGGGGCGAAGGGCTGGGGTTCTGTTCTCTGTGCCAGTCCCTGTGCCCCAGGAGACAGGGATGGTGCCTCAAGGCCCCTCCCCACCATGGGCCAGGCTGCCCCTCTGAAATGCCCACAGTGGAGGTCAGATGGTAGATATGGGAGCCCCACCACCACCTCCTGCCTCCGTGAGAGCACTTGTGGCCGTGAAGCCACGATAGAGGGAGGGTTGGTTGCTTTTCCTGTGGGTGTTCTTTGATAATTTTTAACTGACTCCTTCCATGGGGCCTGCACGGCCCGTGCTAATTTGGCATCCCGAATCATAACAGATTTGCAGTCACATGCTTTGTGTGCCGCCCTCTGGGATGAAATCAAAGGCCTGGAAGTTGGGCTGTTTCCCACTGCCACCCTCAGCTCACTGCGCCCTCGGCGGTCAGCTGCACGGACAGAGCAGTGAGGGCCAGAGCTGCGGCAAGAATGGGGGTGCAGCCACAAAGCCCTTTGCTAGCACGGTTCTCAGGCGTCTCCAGGACCCTCAGAAGAGGGTTCTTTCCCATTGGGATTTGAAGCTTGAAGCTGATCCTGAGGCCAAGCAGCTGGCTCCACCAAGTGTTTAAAAGACTGCACCACGGATGGGCGGTGGCCTCGGCGAATGAGCTGTCCTCCCCTCGGCCGCCCCAAACCCAGATCCACTGCTCCCAGACGTCAGGCTGAGCCAAAGTAGAGCAGGCACGGGACCCAGTCACTCAGCCCAGGGTGGGGAGACAGATGGGAAAACGGGGAGCTCCAGTGAGCCGGCCAGGGGGCGTGGCCCCCCAAGGGTGCGGGTATCTGTGCTTTCTCCCTGAGCCTTCTGAGGGCACACAGCTGTCTAACCAGATGGGACTCGGGCGCCACAGCCCCCGGTGTGGTCAGCCCACTTTACAGAGCGTGACCCTGAGGCCAAGCACCTGCTCGCTTGGCCTGTGATTGCGAAGCAGAATCCAGGGCCATGGCTGTTCCACCACATCCCGACGGTGACCGTGAGGCACAGCGTAGAAACCAGGAGGTCTGACCCGAATGGAGCAAGGCCTGGTTGGTCTCTGCAGAGAGCTTGGCGTTGCTGTAGCAAATGACACAAACCGGGGGGCTCAGGCACACATTTCCCTCCCACAGTTCTGGAGGCCAGACGTCTCCGGTGGGGCTGTGCTCCCCCTGAAACCTGTAGAGGAGGGTCCTCCTTGGTCTCTTCCAGCTTCCGGTGGTTCCTTGGCTTGTGGCATCATCCCTCACCTCTGCCTTCATCCTCACGTGGCCTCTTCCTGTGTCTCCTTTTTCCTGTCTTTTAATGACACTTTCATGGGATTTCGGGCTCACCCTAATCCATGATCTCATCTTGAAATTCTTACCTTAATTACATTTGCACAGAGCCTTTTCCCGATCAGTAACATTCTGGGGTTCTAGGGGCCATGAATTCTGCTCAGCAACTCCATGATGTAAATGCCCATCACATGGGGCCCAGAGGGTAAAAGTGGGACCGAAGGCCGAAGGTTCCAGTGGTGAGTGCTCCCCCAGTTAGAGGAATGACTTCTTCATAGTCGGGGGTCCTGGGAGGGGTGCCCATTGGCTGGCTGAGCCCCACCCTCCTCAGGCTGTCACAGGAGGGGAAGCACTGGGTGGGGGCCGGCCTGGTCGGCCCTGAGGCTCTGGACATGCATCCCCAGATCGGAGATGTGAGCAGCCATGTGTGTGTTTCTCAGGTCTGGGGCCAGGCAGAGCCCTGCTGATATTTTGACCAGGCCTTCCCCAGGGCACAGAGGCCAGGGGAGGCCTCAGGGATGCAGGGATTGTCCTCTGCTTCGGGAACTGGGTAGTGGAGGAAGGACGGATCCTGGTCCTGTCCCTACATGCGCATGATGGGTGCCCTCCCAGGCTTCTTCTATTGAGGAAGCTTCTCTGAGCGTGGGAGATTTCCTCCCCATTCCTGGGTCAATGATGGTTCCCATGTCTGCGTGACAGAAAACCATGGCTGGTTTTCTCTAAAATCAGTTCCCCAGGGCCTTTTGAAAGCTCCCACCCCTATTACTCTGGTTCCCAGCACAGTCTGTGACATTGCAACTTGCCAAAGGGCCCTGTATCTGGCTGTTAGTTTTCTCATTCCTGGTGGCCCTCCCGGGAGTTGCTGTTAATGGCTGCATTTTAGGATGAGGAAGGCAAACTGAGGTGCAAGGGCCTCCAGGGTGGGGAATGCAAGTTAGAGGCAGCTTTGAGGTTGCAGAAGAGCCCCCAGAAAAGAGGTGGTGGCACAGGGCACTCTGTAGTGTGACAGGAGCCATCAGCATCATACTGTGGGGTCCTGGGGTTCCCATACCCCTATGCCCCTGGTCCCTGCGGGAGGTCCTGAACTGCTCCTGTCCTGCCTTCCCAGTCAACAGCAGGAGGGGGGCCGTGAGGCTGGAGCTCAAGTGGGGGGACTGTGAGTCATTCATCTGTGTCTGCCTGTGCCTGGAGCTCTGTGTTGAAGCAAAGATTGCGCCCCAGTTTGGGTCCATGAGAAAGAGGACTGGGAACAGTTAGTGGATCTGCTCTGGCTTGGGGAGTGGTGGCACATGGGCCGGGCATCTGCCCAGCATCATCTTGAGTCGGGTCTCAGCATGGCAGTGCCTAATGTCTCCACACGTCACGGCATGTGCCCTGGTTGCTGGCGTGGGTGGGCAGTTGAAAACTGCTGTATAGAGTCCAGAGTCTGCCCTCCCCCTGAGAAGGTGCCATCTCTGGTCTCTCCTGCGGGGGCCACTGGACATAGAGCAGCTGCTAATGCGCATCATTAAATGGCGGTTTGATTGCCTCACTTGCTTCTTGCTCCCCTGGAAACAGGCAGGCAGTTCTCAGGCCCGAAGGCGAGAGCAGGCAGAGCCGCTACTCCTGAGCCATCATCCCTGAGCTCCTGGCTGTGCCAGCCCCATGGGGGCCGGACCCAGTGCCAGTGGAGCCAGCAGACCTGGCGCCCTCTCCGTGGCGCCCAGTGAGAGGGGCAGCGTGCTCAGCCAGCAATTGGTCAGGTGCCTGTAGAGCTGTGGGTCTCTGGTTTGGGCCAGATCCAGCAGAGACAGGCTGAGCAAACCCGGAGCTCTGCCTCGGGGCAGCAGCTCACTCTCAGATCATTCCCTCCGTCCCTGGTCCTCAGTGCGGTACACTGTGCCCGTGCGAGGCGGGAAACAGTGAGGTGACAGGGCAGAGGGCAGCTCGGGAACTTGTAGCAGGTTGATTGGGGTCCCAACTAGCTGAGTCCTTGGCTGAGCTTTGCCAGCCCTCCCCCCACCCACGCCACCCCACCCCATGCCAGGAGAGAAGTGGGAGGTCTGCTGGCCAAGCTCAAGTTGTAGGGACTGGAGGTGCTGGACGTGTGCTTTCCTCCACGGGCTTTGGGAGTGAGGCCGTTGACAACTGAGGGAGGTCCCGGCAGGTTACCCCAGCCACACCTGTCCTAGGAATGGAAGCATCATGGGCTGGTTGGGAGAGGCCTGGCTGAGACCCCAGGTACAGCCCAGTGAGCTGCTGCCATCTGCATTGGCCAGAGCAGCTAGGAGTAGTATTTATTTACCTGGGGTTTTAGAGGCTGCAAAATCGCTCTGTAAGTCCTGGGAAATACCATCGCACAGCAGGAAGTCTAGTCCCCAGCATGACTGGCTCAGGGAGATGTCCGCTTTTACCTGTCAGAACTGAGCTGATAATCCCTTGATGAAAACATTGAAGCACCCAGGCCTCGGGGCTGAAAACATTCAGTCCATGCCTGAAAGCCCCAGGCTGTATTTCAAGCCTTGAATTTTATCCTTAGCAAGTGTGACAGCCATGCCCGTGCAGCAGTGCCTCCAGCACATGCATTCAGGATCGTCTTTGAGGCGGGAGCCACCTTTCACAATTGCACCAAAATCTGTATCCCAGAATATGGGAAAAGAAATATCTAATGTGAATAATAAACAGGAGGTATAAAAGTATATCCTAATAGGAAAATGAGGCCAGTAACTGAGAAAATTTTAAACTCAAGGCAAGCTTGCATACTTGCAAGGACCCTTTATCATTAAAGACCTTTAATGGTACAGAAGTAGTTATAAGAGTCTGACACAGCAGCAACCTGTTGGGGAATTGGGGGTAGGATATGTAAACTATTGGAGATCTAGGCCAACAGGAGCAGCCCTGGGCAGCTCCTCCAGACTCTAGGGGCACCTGTAGCATCCTGGGGATGTGAGGCCCGTCTCCTGGCTGGGCATTCACAGGGACTGTCCTCATGATCCCAGACCAACTGCATGCCAGCAGGTTCCCACACCCCTGGGCAGGAGGCCCGACCCCCAGTTTCCCTGATTAGAGGACAGATGCTCACCCTCCCTCCCCACAGAAGTATGTGGGCAAGGCCCTGGGATAAGCAGGACTCTGCAGGTGCAAAGGAATGCACATTCCAGAGAGAGCACCGGAGGGAGCACAGGGGAGCTCTCCTGAGGTGCTCTTGAAGGGTGCCCTGTCCTGAGCTGGCTCCAAGCACTGCACCACACACCTGGTCTGCTGATCACCTGGGGCCAGGCAGTGCTGGGCCAGGCCTGCTGACCACCCTGTGACCAAACAGTCCTGGGACCAGGCCTCCAAGACAGATCATGTGCAGGCAGTTCAAGGGATGAGGTGCCAACTACTCTGGAGCCTGTTCTGGTCACAAGACCATGGCCTCGTGGGCAGGGTGAGGGGAGCTTGTGGATCCCGGGCTCATCTCCCACGTCAGCGGGAGATTCAAGTCCTGAGCATACCTGCAGAGCTGGGACAAATAAGCTCCGGGACAGAACTCAGTGTCCAGGGTAAGATGGACCCTGAGACAGGCCACCACCACACACACACACCCCCCCCCGCCCCCGCAGTGTTTGCCACAGGAAATCGGTGCAGCTTTGAAGTGCAGGCTTCAATTCGCTAAATGACAGGTGTTACGGAACCTCCCTTTCACAGGTCCCTTTGCAAACCTCACATGCTGTCACCCTGTCCTGTTTCAGGGTGACTGAGGCTGTCACCCTCATGGAAGGCATAGGCTCCGTTGGAGGCCTGGGGCCCCCATGAGCTCCCCTCACCCCTTTGCCCCACCAGGAACCTGCTGACCACTGGGCAGTGGTGACATTGAGTCACGTAGCACCCCTGGGACCTTTGGCCCAATGGGACCTGGGCAGCGAGTGCTCAGCAGGATGGGGACACAGGCACACAGACCCTCCCAGGTAAAGCCACAGGCCTGGATCAGAAACAGTTCCCAAGCTAACATCTGCATCTGACCAAGAGTTCAACTTGCTCCCTCAGCGTCAGTGGCCAGGAGGCAACCTGGTGCCTCCGATCCCATTGGCGCCTTTGCTGTTGTCTGAAGCCCTCCTGGGAGGTGCATGCCTGTGCCGCACCCACCCCCAGAGCCAGGGGAGTCGGGCACTAAAAACCCATGGGCCAGGTGACCCTCATCAGTGGAGAGTGGAGAGCCAGCCACCTGACTCCTGGCATGTGTCTGTCGGCAGCGGCTGATGGGCTGGCCCCTCCTCACAGAGTGAGTCTTTCCAGGCCTAAGTGTTCCTCGACCATTTTACAGATGATATAACGGAGACTCAGAAAGGGCCAGAAACTTTCCTAGTAGCCTTTCCTAGGGACCTTTCTGAGGCACCCACATTTCACAGTGCCTACTGTCCTGGGCTGAATGGTGACCCCCAAAACACATGTCCACTGGAACCTGCGAATGTGCCTTTATTTGGAAAATACTCAGATGTAATCAAGGTAAAAGTTAAGATGAGACCATCCTAGATTGGGGCGGGCTCTAAATCCAACGAGTATCCTTATAGGAGGTGGAAGCGGTTGCACAAGGAGAAGGCCGTGAGGAAAAAGGCCGAGCCTGCGTGACGTAGCCACAAGCCAAGGATGCCCGGAGCCCCCGGGAGCTGGCAGAGGCAGGGAGGGTCCACCCTGTCTCTTGTTCAGCTCAGTCCCTGCCGTGTTCCAGGGCCTAAGTCGTTTTCGGGTCTTTCTGTGCTCACAGCACCATGAGGAGGTGGCATTCAAGAGTTCCATCGCGCATGGGAGAGGCCTGGTTTG
>NW_006289713.1:3329187-3354457 GCF_000327345.1 Myotis davidii
AAACCTCGTCACCTGCTGGGGCTCCTGGCCCCAGGCGAGTCAGGAATGTGTGCGTCAGTGGCTCAGCAGGTGCATTTAATTTGTAACAGTGGAAAGCTTTCACCCCAGTGTTGTTGTTTGTTACTGTAATTTGCTCCAGGAACGTTCTGGAACTTGCAGCATGACCCCTATGCAGCCCTCTCTAACACAGCATGCCTTTCTGTCTCTTTGGCCTTTGCCAGGTAATGTGTCCAATCTGGATCCCAAGTTCTCATTTGAAGGCACCAAACTGAACGTGGGGAACATCGTGTTGGCGTTGTACAGCGGCCTCTTTGCCTATGGGGGATGGTACGTTTCAGAATGTCTGGTTCCCTGGGCCTTGGGGCACACGGAGCAGGCCCTGAGGTGTCCAGAAATCTGAATCTCTCGGCCACCCCCCTGGGCAGTTATTGAGCGTGGCAGGAGAGCCTCTCAGAGCTGCTCGAACCCGACCCATCCCGAGAAAGCACAGAGAGGACAGCGCAGCAGCCTGGCTTTTCTCCAGTGTCTGGGCTCCTGGAAGGCGGTCCTGTAGATAAGCCTTTGCTGAGGAGAGTGAAGCTTTTGAGCTTAAAAGGCTGGGCCTGGTGGTTTTCAACTTCCCCCTCTCCAGGAACGGAGTGCCTGCCTACAACTTCACACCTCCCCCCTCCCCCACCCCCCCCCCCCCCCACACACACACACACACTTTCCTTCCTGCTGGGTCCCCGCTGGGCCCCACTCTCCAGCCAGATTATATTGGGCCACAAGAATGGCTGCATGTGGTGGGTGGACAGGCGGTGAAGGTGCTGGTGGAAGGGTCAGAGAGAGGACAGGCCTGCAGGGGTTAGGATTTTCCCACGGGAGCAGGATTGGGCTCTTGCCCCCAGCTGCTCACTAGCGGGGCCCCAGGTGGTGGGTGAGGGGCCTCCTCCACTGGCCCAGAACAGCCAGCAGGGCTCCCCCTGGAATCTGCTCTTTTCCCCCTAAGAACTGTGGGAGGGATGTATACTTAAACTCTGCTCTCTAACGTCTAGGAATTACTTGAATCTTGTCACAGAGGAGATGATCAACCCCTACAGGTACGTGTGTGAACAGAGACGTTGTTTGTTGTTATTTTAATGTGAGAGAAGGAAGAAGTCGGTTCTACCTAAGAATTCATCCATGGGGCCCAGCCCGATCTCAGGTGAAAGCAGTGCAGGTCCTTTCGGGAGGGGCCCTGGATTAGGATCAGGCTGGGGTGAGGGGGCACTGTGTGGCCTTGAACAAGATTTCCCCTTAGAATAAGCAGGAGTGCCCATCTGACAGATGGGGAGCTGAGACCAGGGTCACTAACCCAGGTTCACACAGCTGCCCAACCCCAGGCGCCAGCTTCCAGTGCCAGGGACCGGAGCTGGCAACAGCCTCTCCGTCACACCTCCCCCACGAAGTGAGGCTCAGGACCAGACCTGTGTATTAGAGAGCCATCGGGGCTGGTTCGCCTGGAGCTGCACTTTGATGATGTGCCCTTTCGTTCCTTCCAGAAACCTGCCCCTGGCCATCATCATCTCCCTCCCCATCGTCACCCTGGTGTACGTGCTGACGAACCTGGCCTACTTCACCACGCTGTCCACTGAGCAGATGCTGTCGTCAGAGGCTGTGGCCGTGGTAAGATGCCACCTGCCAGTGTTTGCGCAGGTTGCCGAGAGACCAAGGCCCAGCCCTGCCGCCCTGAGCCTGTGATGTGGAGCAGACCAGGCCCCTGGGCTGCAAACCACGCTCCTGTGAGGAGGGGGTAGCTGTGCTGCCAAGCCAGAGAGTGCAGGGTGCTGACTCACAACCCTGGCTGCCCGTGAGGATCACAGGGGCTTTAAATGTATTGATGCCCAGACCATACCCTGGGCCAGTTTTAAAAATCAGCCTGTGGTCATCTGGGCCTTAGTCATTTTAAAAGTCAACTACGGGGCGGGGGTGGTGGTGGTAGAGGTAAGGGGGCGGTATTATGGTGATTTGGAAGGTCCAGTCCTTGTAAGTGAGGCCTGAACCCCAGCACTGGGATGAAAAGCCAGGTGGCCTTCTCCCACCCGCTGCCCACATGCATCCTGAGCCACCTCTGCTGGGCGTTCTGGACACGGGTTCAGAGCAGGGAGAGCAGCATCCCAGGCCCCATGCTGGCAGCAGCAGAGCGCTCACCAGCCTCCAAACCACAATGGGGCCCTAAGTAGTATGAGCAGGCTTTGGAATGTCCTGCTGGCCCTGTAGGCTCACTTCCCATGGTGTCCTCACAGCCACTTTGGCAGGTGAGGGTCCGCGCCCACCCATTCCACCTTCTGATTAAATCCTCACTGAGCCTTGCTCTGGGTCGGGCGATGGGGGCCCAGCCAGAGACAAAGCCATGTTCCCTAGCAGAGCAGACACAGACGGGAAAGGCCGGGCACCTGGGCAACCTGGTGTAATGCAGGGTGAGAGGTGTCAGTGTGTGGGGATGAGGACCAGGCACCAGTGTTGTTCTAAAGAGGACTCTGTCCCCGGGACAGCCCTCACATCCAGACCCTGGGGGTCACGTGCGCAGAATCCTCACGAGTGTGCGGGACACGTGCAGACTAGTGGCCTGGGGCTGGACCAGACTGGGCCGCGTGCTGGGCATCAAGGGGCCGGGCTCACTATGCGGCGTCTGTCTAGGACTTCGGGAACTACCACCTGGGCGTCATGTCCTGGATCATCCCTGTCTTTGTGGGCCTGTCCTGCTTCGGCTCCGTCAACGGGTCCCTCTTCACGTCCTCCAGGTGAGCCCCCCAGGACCACGCTCCCCACTCGGCTCTGTGGGAGCCAGGGCAGGACCGGGAGGGAGGCTGAGCTGGGGGCCAGTGCTGCATGCTGCTTTTTAACATGAGCTTTACAGGTTGTGTCTGTTTGTTATATTGAGTAATATGTGGCTGACAACACATCCATGTAACACAGAAGTAAAGGAACCAGGGACTCTCCGCTGCCCAGAAGACACAACTGCTGTGTCCTAGGCCAGTGATGGCGAACCTTTTGAGCTCAGCGTGTCAGCATTTTGAAAAACCCTAACTTAACTCTGGTGCTGTCACATATAGAAATTTTTTGATCTTTGCAACCATAGTAAAACAAAGACTTATATTTTTGATATTTATTTTATATATTTAAATGTCATTTAACAAAGGAAAATCAACTGTCATGGCTTCATTGTGTGCCCTGCCCAGGGGGAGGGGGGCTGCAGGTGAGCAAGCCTCTGGTCTCCCCATTGCCAGCTGAGTGGGTCAGGGAGACCGAGAGGCCCCTGCCTGGGTGCTCGGTGATGAGGCCCACCGCCTGCTTTTCTGTCCACAGGCTGTTCTTTGTGGGGTCCAGGGAGGGCCACCTGCCCTCTGTCCTCTCCATGATTCACCCGCAGCTCCTGACGCCCATGCCCTCCCTCCTGTTCACGGTAAGCTGGCAGCACCATCTGATGCCCTTCTTCCCCGCGAGGATTACAAGTGGATTAAAGTACAAGATTGGGGTGTTCCTGGGGGAGAAGGGGAGGCTCCAGGGTCCGTCTGCATGACACCCTCCCACCTTTGCCTGGTGTCAACTGGACAGCAGACCAAGGCGGAGACCGAGATGCAGATAAGTTAGCTGAGTGTTTCCTTGTATTGTGCCCTTGGCTGCCTGCTCCACTGAACAACAAAGGGCACTGGTTTAAGTTTTTAATTCCAACAATAATACACGGTAGTTATAAAAAAAACTTCAAACAGTCCAGCATCTGTGGAGCAGAAGCTCTGCTCTGTTCTCCCAGGGAGCCACGGTTCACAGGCGGCTTTGCGTGCTCCGTGCCTCTGGACTTCTGGGGCATGTTAACAGACGTGCAATTTCTAGTGAGGTCACATTGTGCACGCTTCTCTTCAGCTTGCCTAACGTCTTATTAGTTCTCTATTGCTCTGTAACAAACCACCCAGGAAACGGAAAGCATTCACTGTCTCTTTGTTTCTGTGAGTCAGGAACTCAGGGCAGCTTAGCTGGGTGGCCCTGGTTCAGGGTCCTTCGTGAGGTGGTAACAAGATGGTGGTCGGGGCTGCGTCCCATCTGAAGGCTTGGCCGGGGCTGGAGGAGCCGCTTCCAGCATGGCCCCTCACGTGGCTGTGAGCATGAGGCCTCAGTTCCTCAGGACGGGGGCTTGTCCACAGGGCTGCAAGCCAGGGCGAGGGAGCCGAGAGGAAGAGCCAGGAACCCTGTTTCTATGACCTAGCCTCCGGGGTCACACTTGTCATTTCTGTCTTGTTCTGTTAGTTAGGAATGAGTCAGTATGTATAGCCCAACTCAAGGAGAGAGGGCAAAGCTCCACCTTGCGAAGGGAGAAGTACTGGATGGTTCCGGGACACGTTAGAAACCATGCAGAGTCCTGGCTCAGTTTTGAAACTCCTGTGGGTGCCCGGTGGCTGGGGGTCTGGGAGAGCTCCGTAATGGGTACTTAGTTGGTTCCCAGTCATTGCTTCTACAGGTAACGCTGCAGTGAGTACAGGGTTTAGGCCTTCGTTTCCTTCCCGCTCTCAGTGGGGCCTTTCCTTTAAAGCACGAGTGCGCAAGTGCTGTCAGCCCTGCAGACGTGTCCCAGCGCCGGTGGCCTCCGTCCTCCAGGCCGTCCTGTTCCTGGCTCACGCTGCCCCCTCTCTCTGCTTGCAGTGCCTCATGACCCTGCTATACGCCTTCTCCAACGACATCTTCTCCGTCATCAACTTCTTCAGCTTCTTCAACTGGCTGTGTGTGGCCCTGGCCATCATCGGGATGCTGTGGCTCCGATACAAGAAGCCTGAGCTGGAGCGGCCCATCAAGGTGAGGGCCCAGCCGCGTGGGCGGCCCAGGCCTGGCGCAGCCCCAACAGCTGGGGGCTCGGTGGGTCATGCGCTGGAGAAACGGGGTCCAGGTGTCCCTGACAGCCTTTGTGAGGAGCCAACTCTGCACAGCCTCTTGGTTCTGCCCTCCCGGCCTGTGCCTGGGCAAGCCACCGCCCCTCTTGGAGTTGCCATTTCCGCTCTGAACCAGGGGTCAGGATGCCTCCTGTAGAGGGTCCTGGTACGCAAGGCAATAAATAAGAACCCTCAGTGCCCAGTGGGCAGGTGATGAGCACTGTGGGGTGGACAGGTGGGCAGGGTGAGGGCCTAACTGGCCAGGGGGCAGCTGACCAGGATGGCTGGGTGGTCCTGTGAAGGTGGCATGTGGGCAGAGATGTAGGGGCCAAGTGTGTTCAGAGGGTGCTGCCAAGGGTGTGAGGGGGAGGTCATTTGTGGTGGGTGGGAGGTGACGTCTGAGCCCGAAGGGTGTAGACATGGCCAAGACCAGCTCTGCCGCATTGAATGGAGCAGTTGTAGCATTAGACTGCTGACGTGCCAGCTGGGCCTGGCCTAAGGTGAATGCCCCTCTCCTCGGGGGACAGCTGCCCAAGGGTGACCTTGTTTCTCAAAAAACAGGCCAGTGAAGCCACGCTTCTGCTGGAGAAGCCCAGTGAGCTCGTCGCTGTGAGCCTGTCAGGGAGAGAGAGGGAGGAACTCATGGGGGCCACTGGCTGATGTCCTTTGTCCAGTCCCTAGTGGCATTTGGCCTAGAGTCACCTGTCCATGGGCCACATCCTTGTCTGCCCCACCCAGCAGGTCCACAGAGGCAGCAGGGCCCGCTTCCCTGCCTTGAAGAGGTTCTTGGGCACCAGAGCAACCTTAGTGCCCTGGAGCACCTTGCTCCCTCCTGTGGTGGGCTCCGTCCCCATGCTATCCTGGGCTCATGGCGGTTCTAACCATGTCACCTGTGCCTGTGGTGGGCTCCGTCCCCGTGTTATCCTGGGCACATGGTGGGTTCTATCTCCATGTCACCTGTGCCTATGGTGGGCTCTGTCCTCTGTTATCCTGGGCATATGGTGGGTTCTATTTCCATGTCACCTGTGCCTGTGGTGGGCTCCATCCCCGTGTTATCCTGGGCACATGGTGGGTTCTATCTCCATGTCACCTGTGCCTATGGTGGGCTCTGTCCTGTGTTATCCTGGGCACATGGTGGGTTCTATCACCATGTCACCTGTGCCTGTGGTGGGCTCTGTCCTGTGTTATCCTGGGCACATGGTGGGGCTTTGTTTCACTGTTAACCTGGGCTGGGGAGGGGCATGCAGTGTGGGCTGACCAGGTGGGGCCCTGGCTTGCCCTTCATCTGCAGTGTGTGGGCAGATGGCCAAGTCTGTGTGTAGACAAGCCCACGCAGATGCAGAAGCAGGACATGGTCCTTGGAGCCGGGCTGGGCCGGGCCGGGGGCGCCTCTGTGGCTGGTCTGCCCGAGCTGTGCAGGCTGCAGTCAGCCTCCTCACAAAGGCTCTCTGAGAAGGCAGATGCCCCTCACTTATTAGTGGGTGCCGGGGTCTTCCCAGAAATGCCCCCGCCTTGGGTGACATTGGTGAATGGGTGCTGGGCCAGGGTTTCTGCCCTGTGATGTGGGAGCCAGCAAGGTCCACATCCCCTGACCTTGGGAAGCTCGAGGGTTGTTTGCGTTTTCTGTCGGCACCGTCTGTGCTCTGGGTAATTACTGCCTGGCGCCTTGTGCTGAGGAAACGGAGAACAGGGGGAGGTTTCAGGTCTCCAGAGTCCCCAGCCGGCAGGTCAGACTGGTAAATGCTGAAGAGGGAGACAGGCCCGAGTGACGGCTCCGGGAGGTCGGAGCTGTTCTTGGACCAGGTGGGAGGGATGGGCTTGGAGCAGGAGGCACAGGGTGTGCTCTGGGGGGTCCCATGGGAGCGCCTAACTGGGCCTGATGTGGAGATGACTCCATCGAGGTCAGGAGGGCGGTGGGGACGCAGCACTTTCCGCAGAGCGGACAGGACTGTGATGACAGGACGTGGGAGGTGTGGGAAGGGAGCAACAGATGCCCATCGCTCCGCCCTCTGTCCCCAGGTGAACCTGGCACTCCCCGTGTTCTTCATCCTGGCCTGCCTGTTCCTGATCGCCGTCTCCTTCTGGAAGACCCCCGTTGAGTGTGGCATCGGCTTTGCCATCATCCTCAGCGGCCTCCCGGTCTACTTCCTCGGGGTCCGGTGGCAAAACAAGCCCAAGTGGCTTCTCCAGGGCATTTGTGAGTATCTCCTCAGTGCAGCCTGACAGCTGGGGCCGCTCTCCTCCCTGCCGGCCCACCAGCGCCCCGCCCCAGCTCGCTGTCTGCTGTCTCATCTAATCCCTTAGCTGGGCGTTCAGGCACTTGGCATGTCTAGCGGTGACGTCTGGCCCATGTATTTCAGGGATAAGACGCTCAGCTTGGCACCAGCTAATCTCAGAACAAGGGATTCCAGAAAACCAGGCCGCTTTTGCCAAGTAACAAAATCCCAGTGCTGTCGCCAGCCTAAGCACAAGGCTGACCCAGAAAGGCAGAGGCGGAGAAAGCAGGATCTCTGCACTGTGGTCACAGGGCCCACTAACCAGCACGTTTAGGAGCCCGTACTGAGGCCGCTCTTAATATGGCCGGCTCCTGGCACACTCGCTGGTGTTTGCAAGCCTGCACCCCAATCACCATGTCCTGGTGGCTCTCCAAAATCTGATTGCTACCTGCCCTGTGACTTTATGTGAAACCTCCTGATCTAAACATGGGAAACATGGTCAGTCATTTTCAGCAGGCCTTAGCCTCCAGGCCAGGCTAGACTCCCTACTAATCATCTTGCAGAACACACCAGACCCTAATGCAAGCCCTGTGTCCTGAAACCACACCCCACAAAGTGTTCATCTGGGCCCCCGGCACACACCCGCCTGCTCCACTCCCTCTGTGGACTGCAGGCACGTGGCTGTCATCTGGCAGTGGGGGCAGCCTTGTTCTGGCCCTGGGTGTCTGCCAGGCGGTGGCCCGGGTGTGGACACACGGGAAGGGCCCTCAGCATCAGGACTTATTATCCCACTAGTAGCCCTGCACACTCCTGTAGCTCCTCGCCCCCCCCCCCCCCTCCCGGCCTACCCTCCTGCTGATCCGTGATCTGGTCCTGACTGGTCCTGATGCACTTGGTCGTTATGCCTCAGGACATAACAGCTATTTAACATTCCTCTTTTATTATATAGGATTATTGCTGCCATAACCCCAGGGTTCTGAAACAGGGTGATGGGCAGGGCCAGTGCTCAACCTAATGCCAAGTTCCTTGGCCACACCCCCCGGGTGACTTACAAAGTCACTGGAAGAAGCAGGCGTTCCTCTGCGGCCAACCTGGAGTGAAGGCTGGTGCCCACCAGGAGGGAGCCCCTTGAGCCTGGTGTACACATTTTCAGATCAGGAGGTTTTACATAAAGTTCTGGGTCTCTGGCTTCTCTTGCCACCTTGGGGGTCTGGTGCCATGAGGCCGGGTGACCTGCAGCTCTCAGCACTCCCTGGTGCCCCTGGCCCCCAGGCACATGATAGCACAACCCCCGAGTAACTCTGCTCTCCCCTCCCCTGCAGTCTCCACGACAGTTCTTTGCCAGAAGCTCATGCAAGTGGTCCCCCAGGAGACATAAGAGAGGAGCCGGGAAGCTGGTGGATGGAAAATACACAAAGATCATTTTAAAACAACTCACCCACCTAAAAGGCAACCCGTTCCATCATCCAGGCAGCTCAGCTGAGCGCCCCGCACTATCCCTCCACCAGCTCAGGTGCCAGGGCCACTGTGAAAACTGGTACGAATTTAGTCCCAGAAGACGGACTTCTATCGATACCTCCTCCAGAGTGCGAGGCACGAATGTTGAACTGAGAAGGGGCTGCGCCTTCTGACAGACCGCGGACTTTTTCCATGTTGGGCCCTTGTCCTTTCCCACCTTTGTTTATTTGTGGGGTTTTTTCCTCCTTTTTTTGTATTATTTTTTAACTTAAATTTTGGGGTCGACTTGACACCACCAAGATGATTATTTTTTAAAGGAACGGGGGGAGGGCAGGTAGGGAGACTCTTGTCCCTTAACACTGCCAGCAGCATGATGTGCCTCAGGGACCAGGTCCTGTCGTTGGTGTGACCCCAGCACCAGCTTCAGGCGGAGGAGGGATTCTGAGAGCCGAACACCCCAGCTGCCAATAAGCTACCGAGACTCTGCCTCAGATTTGCACTGACAGATGTGTGCTTGGCTTCCTTAGGTGTTTTTTTGTTTTGTTTTGTTTTGTTTTTTTTGGTTAGTAGATGTAGTGACATTGGGAAAACTAACCTGGGGCTTATGTCTCTGCCTTAAAGACCTGAGGTCGATCCCTCCCTCCCTGACCCCTAAAAAGAAGAGAAAGTCTTGCTGAAACGGCCGTCTTTGGAGAGGTTTGTTGGAGAGCAAAGGGCTTGAGAGGAGTCTGATACCAGCCCCAGCTCTACAGAAAGAGCCAGTTCCTGTGCCTGGTGTTTGGGTGGAGCTCCTGGTAGAGGTCATGGGCATCTGGACGATCCTAGAGGTCCTGCCAGGACGAGCAGAGCAGGGCCGGTTCCTGGGCTAGGCCCTTGTCATTCAAGTTGCCATGGGCTCCTGACTGTGCTTCCTGCCCTGCATGGCAGCCTGAGCAAAGGCACAAAGGCAGGAGGATTGGGCATCTCCGGTGGGAGGGCCTCCCGCGGATGCTGCCTCCCGCCCTGTGCTGCATCATTTGGGAGCCAGCTCTAGTTCTCAGACAAAGCCCCAGGCGTGAGGCCTGGAAAGAGATGTGACAGGAAGGCAGATGCCAAGACCCCTGATGGGCTTCTCATTTCAGGTCCCCAAGGCAGCCCCTCCCAGGGTCCGCAGAATTGGCCTCCATGACTGGATGGCAACCCCCAGGGGCTGTCTGGGGCTGGCTTTCAGCTCCTGGCCAGGGTGCCCTCCCCTCCTGCCACCAACATGGCCTGCTCCAGACTGGATCCCAGTCAGCAGAGGACAGCTGCGCCTTCCTCAGTGCCCCAACTCTGCACCTGCTCCTGAGGCCGCCCGACTCTAGGGGTCTGGCTCGCAGCACAGCACGCCTGCCCTCCTCTCCAGAGAGGCTACTAGCAGGCCTTGTCCTTGTGGCTCCTGTGGTGGCTCCCCGCCCCCCAGGAGGCAGCTGAGGCTGGCTTATCTGAGCTGTCACTCTGTCCAGGAAGCCATCCTGGGAAGCACCATCAGCTAAGGTCAGGTCCTCTAGGCCCCATCGTAAGTGCTAGGGCTCTGCCTTGGCCTCTGACCACTCACCTCCCAGGGGGAGGTTGAACTGAGCCCTCAGGCCTCAGGCCTCATTGCTCAGCTTCGAATGGCCCATCCAGCCTGCTGCCACCCACCTGGGCTCCAGGGGGCCCTTGGGATGCTGTGAGGGTAGATATGGCCTTGCAGGTTATGGGAAACCAAACGGTCCTTGGGTGGCCTCCCTACCGTGATCTGCTTCAGCAGCCTGCAAACGGGTGGGAACCCCCAGTGTGTCATGGACAATTGAGGCAAGTCACCCCTGCAGGGGTAGACTGGGGCCCCAGGGTTCCCTTCCCACGTGGAGGTGAGGGCTAGAGGAGCCACTGAGAGGTCAAAGGCAGTTCTAGAGTGTGGCTCTCCCCAGCGTCTGGGCTGGGACCTCTGCTGAGGGTGGCTTGGGGGCCCCTTCTGTGATTCCTGGGCCTGTCGCCCAGGGACCCACCTGGGGAGGCAGGGAGGTCAGGGCTGCATCCTGAGGTGCTTGCCTGCGGATACCCCGGGCCCTGCCGCGCTGGCCTCTGGGAAGGCAGAGTCTCCCTCTTTCTGACCACTCTACTGACAAGTGTCCCGAGCGTTCACATGTGGGAGGGTTAATTTTTTTATCCAAACCCCGGCGTAACCAGCTAGCGTTTGTTCAGGTGTCCTGCTGTTCGAGTTTGTCCTAAGGCCTCAGTAACGTAAGGATGCTGTTGGCGCCATGTTTATTTATTTGCAGGTCCAGTTCAGCCTGGCTTCTCCGGCATGTTGTTGCTGTCTTTGTGTCCCTGTCGGTGTCCCTGCCACGGCAGTGCTGTCACTGTGACATTGTCATTGGCCCGGCGACAAACCTCCACCTTGTAATGACGTGCGCGGCTTCAATGTCTTTCTCTTCTCGTGTTAATGGCTAACCTGTAACATTTGCTGGTTAGGGGTAGGGAGTTCTGTTTTTCTTGTGGGGTGGGGCTTTTGTTTGTTTTTAAAGAAAAATGATCAGAATTATAATTACTGCTGGTGGCCTTCCTGTTCTTTCCTTCAGCACCGAATATTGGGAGTAGGAATGTGCCTGGGTGTGACTCCCCTGGAGAGGGCTGATCCATCTCACTCACTCACTGACACAGCCTCCTGGAGGCCAAACAAGGTGGCCAGAGCCCCTGATAACATGCTCACTGGTGACAGTTGGGAGGGAGGCAAGGAGCAGAGGGAGAATCCAGTCTGCCTCTTAGAAGGGACATTGAAGTCGAGGCCAAGCCCCAAGGTGGGAAGAGCTTGGTCGCTGGCCCACAGGTGACTGGTTGCTGCCAGGACCAGTCCCGGGAGGTCAGGGAGGAGACATGCCAGCTGGGCTGGGAGGAAGGGGCAAGCACATTTCCTCATTTCCAGGACTTTCTTGAGTATCTGGTCTCAAGCTGGACTCGGCTGAGTGCCACACCAGCTCTACCACAGACAGCTCTCACTTCATGCAAGCAAACTCCATTCTGAATGTTGGTGTTTGACCAGGGCCTGAGGACAGGTGGGACCTGGATATGGAAGGGTGTCTTGGGGTGGCACAGCAAGGGTGAGTGGTCCGACCACAGTAACTGTCACGTGAGCCCAGGCCAGGGGCTCCAGCACACAAAGGCTGGACCTGGAGGCCTTGGGGACCCAAAAGGGGCCTTCTACTCCCAGGCATTGGGGCCACCACATGGGCTTGGGGCAAAAAGTACCATCTAGAGCAGGGGTGGGAAACGTCCAGCCCACGGGCCATTACAGCCTGTGAAATCATTTGGTCTGACCCTGCTAAGGCATTAGGTGTTTGTTACTTAAATATTTGACCAAAGATAGCAGGCTAACTTTTAAGTTGGTAATTTTGTTTGGCCCAAAAAATGATATAAATATCCAAATGGGCTCTGGTGGGTTGCTCAGTGGTTAGAGTGTCAACCCACAAACTGAGGGTCTCAGGTTCCATTCTGGTCAAGGACACATGCCTCTCAGTTGCAGGCTCAATCCCCGGCCCTGATCAGGGGGCGTGTGGGTGGCAACCAATCGATGTCTCAAATAGATGTTTCTCTACCCCCCCCCCCTCTAAAAATCAATAGGAAAGTGTCCTCAGGTGAGGAATGACCATATATGTATCTCCAAATGGCCCTTGGCAGAAAAAAAAGGTTTCCCACCTCTGACCTAGAGCCACCCAGAAGGTACAGAGAGGCCTTGAGGGCCAAGTACCAGTGCTGCCACCACTTGTGAGAACGCCATGGTACACAGCTCCCAATCACCAGGTACACCCTGCATACTGAACCCCAAAGCCAGCAGGCCCCCAATGAGCTCATGGGGGTTCTCCCCCTCCCTGCAGGCTGTGTGGGGAGTGGAGCTAACAGGTGGGAGATGGCATAGCCCTAGTGGGCAGGCGGCTGCCTGTGCAGGCCTGATCGAAGCTTGCCTGTGTTGGCTGCACCCACGCCCCCAGTGGGTCATGTGCCCACGATGGTTCTCACTCCTGCCCAGGCTGCCTAAGCATCCATTTTCTGCCTGAACTCCAGGAAGCCTGGCTGCACAAAACTTCCAGGGCAGCTCTGTATGACTCAGGTCACAATGCACTGAGAAGTGTGTTAAAGTTCTACTTCGTTGGCATGGAAGTATTTGGAAAACATAATGAAAGAGACGTGAAAGATTGGAAACCTCATCGGGACTGTTCTGCAGACCTGGCTGGACCCAGCAGCCGGCCCTTCCCCCAACTCAGGGCCAAGCTCTCCCTCCACTGCTGCTGCTGAAAGGGTCTGGACACTTGAAAGGACAGTTCTCGGACCAACCCGAACAAACGACCCCACATGTGTGGTCAGAGCAGAGCTGGCCGTTCCAGCTCTTTGAGAGGGGTAGAGAAAGAAGATGGGGGGTCAGAGAGAGCTTGAGACAGTGGAGAGGAAGGGATTGGGGGGGGGGCAAAAATGTCCACAGGGTGGGGATCCAGGGCACATTCAAGCAACAGCCTGCAATTACTCAACCACTGTGAGTGGAGAGGAATATGTGTTCAGAGGAGAAGGGAAGGGAGAGCAAGACTGGAATGCTGGCTGCAACAGGACAAGACTTCTTGTGATCCCCAAATTCTTAGAAAGCTCTGCCAGGCTCACCAAATTTGCCACGTACGCGTGTGGAACTGGTGAAGGGGGGTTGGTGGGGTCAATCCATCAACAGTGAGGCAGGGACATCTGACATTGCTAAGCCACCTTGCCCACGGCAATAGCCAGCACCACCATGAGAGTGGGATGGGGCAGGCTGTGGGGGTGGGAGTGACATCTCAACCAAGAGAGAGAGCTCGGCAACCTGGGAAATCCCGGGCCTCAGGGAGGAATCGATGCTTCCACCTGGAGAGCTCCTCTGGTCATGCCCCTCCTCTGCATGGGCCCTTCCGTGCATCCTAAACATATGACACTTCTCCAGTCTCTAGAGTTCACAAGTCCTTGTCGATCTCTGCACAACCTCCAGAGAGGGACAGTGGGAGTCCAGGTCATCATCAGTCCATCCCCAGTGGAAGCCGCAGATCCTCACCCCAAGAGCTGCTGTTCGCACACATGGTGGGGGGTTGTCCGAGGCTGGTGGCATCTCGGGCTACCTAAGCATCCACTTTCTGCTGGAACTCCAGGAAGCCTGGCTGAAACTTTCAGTCTCCTGCCAGAAACTTTAAATCCCCCTGAGCACGCCCACACCAAACAGGCTGTGTGTTGCCCGTTCCCTTGGGTCCAGTTTCAGCAAGACTCAGTTGCTTCTCTCACAGCCAAGGGCTGACATAATCCTTCCTGCAAGTAGGAACGCAACTGTGTGATTAAAGTTAAATGCTTAAATCACATAAACCCCCTGGGTGAACAGTTTCATTGGAGAACAAATCCTCTGGGTCAAAGAGGGGGCACAGAAGGTTCCAGACGTTTTCTCTCACTCGCTGACCTCTATGCAGGCTGCTGTGGAATGACACGTGACCCCCACGAGGGCTCTTACCCCTCCAAGTGGGGCTCCAGGACCCAAAGTCAGAGCATGGGTCCTATCTGCTCACCTCGTTTTCCCCACCCTTCCAAGCTCTGTCAGGCGGTGGTGGCGCCACGCTGGAGGGAGCCCTGAACCTCTCGGAGAGGCCTCCATCCCTTTGGCAGCTCCCGCCCGACTGGAGGTTGATAAAGGCACGTGGGAGACTCAGGTTGGACTTGGTCTCCCCGCCGAGGTTGCAGGGGGCAGCTCTTCACCCTGAGGGTGTTTGCACAACCCACCAAGCTGATTTCCCTAGTGCAGTGATGGCGAACCTTTTGAGCTCAGCGTGTCAGCATTTTGAAAAACCCTAACTTAACTCTGGTGCCGTGTCACATATAGAAATTTTTTGATATTTGCAACTACAGTAAAACAAAGATTTACATTTTTGATATTTATTTTATCTATTTAAATGCCATTTAACAAAAATCAACCAAAAAAATGAGTTTGCGTGTCACCTCTGACACGTGTGTCATAGGTTCGCCATCACTGGGCTAGTGAGTGAGTGTTTTCCTAATGTGTCCAAAGGGGCCCCCCCCAACTCTGTCCTGCTGGGTGTCCCTGAACATGACAGCTGTCCCCACCCCACTCCTCTAGTTGCAGTAACATTTCTCCTGGGACAGCCCTGCCTCCCTCTCACAGAGCCACGGAGCCGAGGCCTGGAGGTCCCACTTGTTCCATGGAAGCTGCTCCTGTTTCACTGGTATTTCGGGGCTCGGCTTAGTCCCTGAGTTAGGCTGCGAATCCACAGGGAGGGAATGGTCAAATGTAAACCAAATCTGGACGGAGTAAGGTGAGACTCATTGGAAAGGATTATTGCAGAGGGGATGGGCATCAACGTTGGGAGAACAATGCTCTGACGTGAGATATGCAAGATGTGCAGCATCTCAGGGGCTGGCGAAGGTCTCTCTTCTACGGCAACGAACAGGATTGGGGGGCGGGGGGTAGAGGTTTTCTCCCAGGCCAGCCTGCTCCAGGAGGGGCTATCTGCTGGCTCAGGCTGAGGAGGCCAAGTTCACGGGTAGGGGGAGGAGAGAAGCCAAACCAGAGTTTGTTTGGATGGATCAGTGGGGACAGGAGGTTGAGCTCATCACTGCTGAAGCGCAGAGGGAAGGTGAGTCCTGCAGTGATAGAGGGAGGGGCTTCTCTGAGGTCGACCCCGAACATGAGGGAGGGGCTCTCAGCCTTCTCTGTTGTCCAGCACCATCTAACGAATGTGGGTTGTTTGTTCTGCTGTCCCTGGGCACGCTGCCCCCTCTACAGCCACTTGCAACCCCTCCACTGACAGCCTCCATCAGGGCTGTAGATGTGGAGAGCCCCGCCTTGCTTTCCTCTGTCCCCAGGACCTCCTGCTGACCGCAGACCCGGCAGTTAGGTGAGCTGAGCAGGGATCTGAGTACCTGGGGCAGGGAAAGTGCATTCACCTCCTAACCTTTTGTTCCCTTTGAATTTAAATCAGGTGGGTGATTCACGCATTCAGAAAAAAAACATACTTTTAAAATTGGCTCTTAGATATCAGCAGGCTCTCTGGGATGCTGGCGCTGTCCTGAAATGTGATCTAGGCGGGTGGGAATTCATTGCGCTGTGCACATAAGACTTACGCACTCTTCTACGTGGGTGTCTGAAAGTATGCGCTAGCTGCTTGGCTGCCTGGCCTTTGTCCTGATCTCGCTGTGTTTTTCCCAGGTGCCCTGCAGGCGCACCCACCTGAAGATGGGTGTCGCCGTCCCTTCCTCTCCAGCCTTGAGTGTTGGTCTGACTCTGGCCTGGGACCCCGGGCTCATCAGGAGCCATACTGAGAACCAGGAGTCCCAGGTGTGGGGGAGGTGGGAGAGGGGCCACGAACTCTCTGGCGTGGTCAGACTCCCAGGCTGGTGGGGAACTTGGGCCAGCATGGGGGCATTCACAGGCCCTGGGAGTTAGCTGCCTCTCTGGCAGTTGGAGCCTCAAGTCCAAGCTGCAAGAGGTTTTTGGGCCCGGATGCCTCTGAGAAACCAGGAAACCCAAATGTGTGAATTCACCAAAGTCCAGACCCATTTGGTTCTGTGCCTCTGCTCCCATCTTGGGGAGGCCTCCCTGGGAGGGAGTGCCAGAGGTCACCCCAGAGGAGAGAGCTCTGGAGCCCCCTCTGGAATGGCCTTCGGGGCTCCACACCCAGGGCCCCACCTCGCTGCCCTGGACTCCTCCTGAGGGACTGGCCGGCCCTGACTGCACTGCTCCTGGAGGCTCACTCACAGATTCCACATGACTGCCAGAGGGCAAGGTGTGTCTCCAGGCAACCGTGAGTTAGAATCTCCAACTGGGATCACATGGCTGCACCAGGATCATCAGGGCCAGACCTCTGTTGTATAGATGGAGAAAATGAGGCCCAGAGAGAGGGACAGAAAGGTTCTCAGTCCCAGGCAAGACTGTGAGCAGCGGATGAGATAAAAAGAGTGCAGAGCCTGAACTCCTGTTCAAATTTTGCCTTCTTTATCCAAGAGAATGACCTCGTTGTTTTCATTAAGTACATGTTTTAGAATAGATCATGATACGCCCCCTGCCCCGGTTCCCTGCTCTCTTCACAGAGTCCCTGGTCCTGGGCCTGTTCAGAAGGGTGCAGAGCGCTGGGGGACAATAATGAAGGGCCTGTATGAGCTTAAGCACTGGGCTTGGACAAGATACATTCTAGGGAACAGAAAGAACTAGAAATGCCACCCCCTGTGGAAGGCAGGAGGCCCCGGACAGGAGCCTCTGTAGCTGAACTTTGCGAAGGGAAGGACGAGGCCATGTGCTGCGCCACCTGGGGTGTTTCCGGCCAGGGAAGCAACCAGAATGGATTCATGGAAGGACCATGTGTGAGTTTACAAAAGGAGGCAATGATCCCCTGGGCCAGTGGCCCTCTAGAAATACCTGTCAGGCTGGCCTGGATTTTCTTTGGGGCGTGGGGGTTGTGGGATTTGTTCCATGGGCAGATCCAGAAAATTGCAGCCCACATGTGGGTTGTATGTAGAAAGGTAAGGTTTCACAACTCCTTGTTCCCAAAAGACAGAAAGGCTGGCGGCGATGGGAAGGCACATTCAGGCTGGTAGGTGAGCCACTGGGTCACTGGAAGGTCACCCACAGTGGCCAATGAATGAATTGCTGTTTGTCTGTCCTCAGCCCTGTTTGTCCACCGTTTCTAGGCTGGACTTGAAAAAACACGAACAAGGTGCCAGGAGCAAACGTTTGAAGGACATAACGCAATGGCTGTTGCTTTTGAGGCAAAGATCCACCTCCTTAAATGTTCCCAGGACTTTGCATGTTTGCTTCCAGCTGCTGTACCAGCCCTCACTGAGCCACCCTCTTCTTCCTTCTGCACGTCAACCCACAATGTCCTTCTTTTAGATGTTAGAACATTCCATGCCTGGGACACACCCGCAGGCCCTTTGCACATGCTGTTTCTTCATTGGCCACTCTTTACTGCTCTGGGCTGCAGAGCCCCCCTCTCTCTGGGCACAGGGAGCACGGGACTCCTCCACCCCCTCGAGGTTTATAGAATGCTGTGAGTCACCTATTGGCTTTTCTGTGTGAAATCTCAGCCCACCACCCTCCAGCCATGAGAATGTGAGCAAGTTGCTCCCTGTCTATGCCTCAGTTCTCCCACCCATGAAGGGAGTATGGCAGGAGGACCCATCCGTCTTCCAGGTGGGTAAGGGTGCAGGGAAGTCACTCCACACCAAGCACACACATCTTCACTCCAGGATCCGTCTTTCTCTCGAAACCCTGGGCCCATTGCCTGCTGCGAGGGTGGAGATTGGCTCACGGGCAAATGCACGCCTCTTTGCAGCTCTGCTTTATCAGCTGCAGGTACAAGGCTCAGTAAGCCCTGAGGAACATTTGCTGAGCCCTGGGGGAAGCTCCTGGAAGAGATATGTTCTTTCAGCGGGAGGCCTGAAACCACTATACTGCCCTGGCTGCAGCTGACAAAAAGGCTGACACACAAGGCTCAGAGCCCAGGGCAGCCCGGGGAGAGGTCACCGGAAGCACTCTGACCTTCTGGATCTTCAGCTGCAGAGATTACTCGAGCTCCTTCAGCCCACCTGCCCCGCTAGGAAAGAGTTGTCATGCACCGAGATTCCCAGCGTGGCTTTGAGTATGACATCTGTGCCTAGGACACTGAGATAAGTGTCATCATCATGGCTGAGAAAGCTCATGTCCCCTCCAGGAGCCGCTCAGGATGACAGGTGGAGGTCCTGGCTCTGTCCAGGCCACTGGAATGAGCCCTGTTAGGTGCAGCCCAGCTGCCCCATCAGGACTGGGCCTGGCCAGCCGGTGGCCCTCCCGGACTTCCCCTTGCCCATAGCTAACCCCTTTCTGTGGGGTGCCAGCATCTAATGATGACTGGTGTGTGGAGGCCTCTTCACCCCAGTTTAGGACAATTCTTGGAGCCCTCTCGCCCCAGAGCTCCTGGGGGTGGGGTTGCCTGAAGCCTCAGTTGTGACCACATGCAGCCGAAGGTCCCCTCTGCCCAGTGCCACCTCCCTCACGGCTGTGGTCCCTCAGGGCCACCCCAGGAAGCCCCCCATCACATCTCTGCCTCAGAATCTGCTTCCTGACAGCCCTCCCCTCCCAAGAGAGGCCATGCAGGCACCTCTCCAGGCCTCCGGAGAAAGGGGGTGGGTATCTCTCCTCTCTGTCCTCACTGGAACCCCTGTACAGTGGTCATGTCCGAAGTTGGAGGAAACCTGGGAACATGGGGCTGGTAAAACAGGGTGTCCAATCCCGGCCCCCATGACCCCCAGTTCCCGATGCTGGGCTGGCACCCGGCCTCCTGTCGCCAGTGGTCCACTCCTGCTTTCTCTGTGTGTCTCCTCAAGGAACACATATCTCTCATCACAATGAGGTGCTTAGGGCCACCACGAAGAACCTCACAGGTAACAGAGCTTGTTTCTGCCAAAGCCCCGAAGCCCGCAAGTCAGGGTATGGTGGGCAATCATTATTCTTCTAGGAGAAATGAAATAAACTCTTTCATCTCCACAACCTGGACCAGTTTAATCCAGCTCCGTGCATATTTTTCAGAACCTTGCAGGTGGCAAAACTCCATTCGGATAAATCTGCCCTGGATCACTCAGTTTCTTAATCCCCTGCGCTCTCTCATCCCATTCTCTCTAGTTGTGCTCGGTTGATGGCCGAGAGCATGAGGTGTCCAATAGTAAGAGTTCTGAGTTTTCAGAGTTCAACCGTTAGCATAGGTACCTAGTTAGTATTAATAAAGGAAGGGAGCAAATGTAATTAGACATTAAGCCTAACCTACGAGGGAGCTGAATCGAACATTCAGACAGATTCACTAGGAAGTTGCAGCATCACGGGCTCCCTGAGAGCTGCTGCATCCTCTGCTGAGGGACGCTATCCCCGAGCAGAGCAGGCAGGGAGAATCGTTTCCTATCTCCCGGGGAAGGGGGAAATTCCTTTGTAAGCACATGCACAATAGAAACCAAGACGGCATAGAGGGAGGTGAGTGCATGCCCAGTAGAAACCACCTGATGAGGCAAAAGTTTGAGGCATGCACACAGTAGGAGCCAAGATGGTGACCTTAAAGGGGAGGTGCCTGCCTAGCCTGTGAAAAGGATCGGATTGGATAAGGGACCCCAAAAGCCAGAAGACACAGAAAAGGGATTGGTTAGGGGGAGGGCCCAGCACAAGCCCTCAAAGAGCCAGGAAAGAGATTGGTGAGTTTGAAAGAAAGCTTGTCCCTTCCCAAGCCCAAGGAGATGCACTCAAAGCTTTAACAAAAAGGTTCCTTTGCCCGCCCGTCCCTCCGTTTTTCGTTCACACGCTCAGTAGCTGTGTCTGGGCCCAAGCGCAGACCTTGGCGATGGATGTGCAGGTGGGGAAATGAGACCCAGAAGTGGGTCCTGGCCCTCCTGGGCCTGATGAGCACGTGTGTGGGTTGTGGCCCCAGAGGCTGGACCTCCACAGCAGGACAGAGCTGAGCCACCTGCCCTGGATGTGACACTGGGCACCTGGGGGCAGTCCTCTGTCTTTGCTCCGTAGATCCTGACCACAATTGCTCATGTCCTCCTGTGCGTGGGTCCCTGAAAGCTTTTCTCAAAAGGTCACAGGAAACTATGACTCCATGGAAGAATCCTATTTCCACGGCTACATAACCCCTTTGGAAGCCGTCAGGCAGCATTTATTAGATCCAGTGAGTGGACTCAGCAATTCCACTTTGGGGTTGGAGCCAACTGAAATATATGTGCACCCACATCCCAGAACACTGAGAATATGCATAGTCATGCTGCTCACAACAGCCCAAGCCAGGAGCTCCCCAGACGTTCATAAGTTGTAGAAAGGAGAAACTGCGCTGTGGTCACATGCCGGGATAGTGATCAGTGATGAGAATGACGAGGCTCTGCACGCACAGCCATGTGGAGGAGTGCCACAGACCTCGTGTTGGCCGAGAGAGGCCTGTACAAGGGCTGTATGACCTTCCCAGAAAGCAAAAACACTGGGGACACCTGTGGAGTGACACAGCAGGTGGTAGTGGGGCTGCTGTAACAATTTAGCACAAATTGGGTCTTTTTTTTTTCTTCTTTCTAAATTTCACTCGAGGATATTTTTCCATTGATTTTTAGGGAGAGTGGAAGAGTGAGGGAAAGACAGAGAGAAACATCAATGAGAGAGAAACACATCAACTGGTTGCCTCCTGCACCCGCCCTGACCAGGGCCCGGGCTGGGAAGGAGCCTGTAACCTAAGTATGTGACCTTGACTGGAATTGAACCCGGGACCCTTTGGTCCATAGGCCAACACTCTATCCACTGAGCCAACCTGGCTAGGACCAAATTGAGTCTTGAGCAACAGACATTTATCCCCTCATAGTTCAGAGACCAGAAGTTTGAGATCAAGGCTTGGGCAGGCCTGGATGCCTCCTGAGGCTCTCGGGGAGGAGCCTTCCTGCCTCTACCAGCTTCTGCAGCTCTATGCAAGCCTTGGCTTGTGGCTGCATCGCTCCGGTCTCGGCCTCTGTCCTCACATGGCCTTTCCTCTGTGTGTCTGGGTCCAAGTCTCCCCGCCCTTAGGAGGACATTGTCATTGGATTTAGGGCCCACCCTACTCCATCACAACCTCATCTCTTCTTGGTTACGTCTGCAAAGACCCCATTACCAAATAAGGTGACATTCTGAGGTTCCAGGGCATGTGAATTGGGGCAGGGGGGGAGGGCCATTCCATCCAATATACACTTGAAGAGGAGTTCTGACTGAGGTGAGTTCCCAAGGGGCCTTCTGCGTCATGCTGATTGTGTGCTGGTTCTGGTTCCCTGGCAGTGGCCACTATGACATTCCATCAAGCTGTGGACACTCAGGATATGTCCCCGACCGCTGGGGGGTCTTGGGGTGGGGATATATGGTGCTAGCTTGGATTGAAGTGGTGGTGACACAGTGGGTTTTAAGAACTGGGATGCAGCATGGAGTTTGGTTGGATGATTGCAGAACAGATTCAAGCGCTCCCTTCAGCCACAACTGTTGGTTAGATGAGACTATATTGTTCCGCAGCCTGGAGTCTAGGATTGGTGCAAAAGGGAAGAAGATTGGGCCCTAACTGGTTTAGCTCAGTGGATAGAGCATCGACCTGCGAACTGAAAGGTCCCAGGTTCGATTCTGGTCAAGGGCATGTACCTTGGTTGCGGGCACATCCCCAGTAGGAGGTGTGCAGGAGGCAGCTGATTGATGTTTCTCTCTCATCGATGTTTCTAACTCTCTATCCCTCTCCCTTCCTCTCTGTAAAAAAATCAATAAAATATATTTAATAAAAAAAAAGAGAGAGAAGAGGTTGGGTGCTATTCAAGGTCTCAAATTATAAAAAACTCTCTAGCCCCATAACTTTCACACCAAGATGGCTCAAGTCTGAGGTTTCATCATGGAGTCAATGTTTCTGCCCTGACAGGCCTGGCAGCCACCCCCGGGGCAGACAGAGATATGCAAGAGAAGGATCCCTGGCAAAGGGACACTCCCAGTACCAGAGGCACGAAACGTGATTTTTTCCTGGATTCATCGTCCTTTTCCCTATGTTTCCTCAACTCATTCATCACCTGGTTCTGCTGCCTCTTGCTCCTGTGAAATGTCAGCGGCTAATCTACCACTTCTCATCCCTGGAGGCCTCCTCACGGGCGGATTAGTCAGCACTCGGCCTTGCTGCCCAGCGGGCCTGTGTGTGGGGAGAAGGGGAGCTGGGGGAGGGCGGAGAGGGGGACAAAGGGCTGCCTTCCCATGGGAACTTACTGGACATTTGCTTGATCCCTGGTGTGGGGGATACTCAGGGGATGAGGTCAATGCATGGACATTGAGGCTGATGAAAGCTATAAGTTTGGATTCAGGCTATTGCAAAATGTTTAAGTGTTTCCTACGAGAAGATGCGAAAATAATGCCATATTTTATGTACAGCAAGAACATTCAGGACTATGTTGCTTATAAACACCCGCTTTATTACAATGGGGCCTTGGCTACATCTTGAACCAGGATGTCCGGGGCCTCCCCCTCACGTGGCTATGGGTGGAGTTGGCCTAACGGAAATGCTGCCGAATGAATTCATTATAGGCAGACCCTTTGCTTGAGGGGAGTCTGAGGGGGTGGCATTTTACCTTGTGTGTGGTGGGCCCTCCAGGAGGAAGCTCTGGAGGCAAACCCTTGCCCAGAAGAGTCTATCCTCTCGGGGGCCGCACTCAGGGTTTTCTTAAGCGATGAGGCCACATCACTGTGACCATCTTAAGATTTTTTTTTTTTTACTCTCAGTGAAAACAGCACATGCGTTCTAAAGGTTTCTGTGTCTATGTCCTGCGCTGCTGTAACAAAGGACCACAGACAGGGAGCTTAAACAGCAGATATCTATCCTCTCACAGTTCTGGAGGCAGAAGTCTGGGATCAAGGTGTGGACAGGGCTGCGCTCGCTCTGGAGGCTCTAGGGAAGGCTCTTTCAGCTCCTGGGGGCTCCAGGGCCCCTTGGCTCGAGGCCACATCACTCCAGTTTCTGTCTGTGTCTTCACAAGCTCTCCCCTTGTCCGTGCGTGTTTCCCCTTCTCTTCTCTGAAAGGACACTCGCTGGATTTGGGGCCCACCCTCATCCAGGATGCCCTCCTCTTGATCCTTACCTTAATTGCATCTGCAAGGTCCCTACTCCTGAATAAGGTCACGTTCTGAGGTCGGGGGCGGGGGGGACATGAGTTACTTTTTGCTGGGAGGACACCATTAGACCCACTAGAGACGCCCTGGCACTCCTCGCTGGCATCGACCTCTCCTCTCTCCCAGTGTGAACATTTCCAAGGCAGAAATCCTGGCATTTTGTAAAATACCCACCAGCGAGAGGGTCCCACCCAGAAACTCAAACCACCATGTGCTTGTGTGTTGGGGGGGGCGGGGTGACGCTGGGACCTCAGGAACCTACAAGGGCCTCCATCTAAACCAGAGTCTTTAAACTTTGGAGCCAAATGACCCTCCTTGCAAACAACAGCTCATGTGAAGCGGTGAGTAAAGCAGACAGGTCCAGTGGGGCCCTGGGGATCCTGATGTGGGCGGCCTCCCTTCTCGGCTCCCCACCCCCACCTCCAGAGAAACATCCCAAGGAGAGAGAGGGGGAAGAGGCTGAGGAGGGGCGCTGAGCCAGGCTAATGATGGGCTCTCAGCCCCGACATTGGGCCTCTGAGCCTCTGTGTCCTCCTAACAGGAGGGTGACCTCATGGGGCCACCACGTGAATGAAGAGTAGCAGAAACTTTGAGGCACCCGGCTTACCTTTGCATCCAAATAATATTCCAGCAGCTTCCATTTCTGGATTAGTACCAATTAGGTCACTTAATTACAGAACCACACACCCAGACAGAACCCGTGGTCTAGGTCACCCTGAGGTGGGCCTGGGCCACCCTGGACCATCGTCCATGGTCAGAGGGTGTCGGGCCCCACAGCTGGGGGCATTGCTCCACACTCCCCTCTAGGACCAGGTGCAGCCACTCACACTGTGCTGCTTTCTGTCGTATTAGAGCCCACTCCCTCAGGCTCCAGGTCCTGCTTCCCGTCCTGCGAGCTCCCAGTGGTGTTGGCAGAGCAGGTTCAGGTGGGAATTTTGCTTTGCCCCAAGTCTCCCTTCACCTGCCACCTCTCAGCCACTTGGGGTTGGCCACAGATCAGGTGTGCAGTTAGGCCACTCTGGACCTTTCTCTGATCCCCCTGAAGCATCCGCACATCTTTCATCACAGACAAACGTATCTAGTCCAGGCCTTTCCTGTTTCACCTCCAGGATAAATACAAGGATGGGCCGGGTGTTAGAGGAGAGAGCTGGTTCGTGGTGGCTCCAGAGTGGGTTGGTGTGAGGGCGTTGCCCCTTCCCTTCATTGCCCTCTCAAAAGCTGTCCTACAGCTCCCAGGGGGGGCCCGGGGTGGGAGGCTCCAAAGGAGGAAGAGAAAGGGGGTGGATTCCATACTCCACTGCCCTGCCCCCAGCTTTCGGGTGGCCATGCTCCTCACTGCTGTCATGAGCTGAACTGTGTCCTCCAAAAATACAGCCTCGTCCCCCCTGGCTGCTGTGGCTCAGTTGGTTGAGCATTGTCCTATGCACCAAGAGGTTGCTGGTTTGATTCCTCAGTCCAGACACATGCCTGGATTATGGGGCTTGGTCCCCAGCGAGGCGTGTGCAGGAGGCAGCTGATTGCTGTTTCTCTCACTCATCCTCTCCCTTCCTCTCTCTAAAATAAAAACACACACACACACATATTAAAGAAAAAAACCCAACATTTAAGTTAATTAATTAAAAATATGGCCTCGTCCTAATCCCTAGTACCTATAGATGTGACCTTATCTAATGTCATCAAGTTAAGATGAGGTCATACTCATGTAGGTGGGCTCTAAATCCAATGTCAAATGTCCTTATAAGATGAGGGGGACTCATCGCTGGTGTGGCTCAGTGGTTGAGTGTCAACCTGTGAGCCACGAGGTCACTGGTTCAATTCCCTGTCAGGGTACATGCCCAGGTTTTGGGCTCCATCCCCAGTAGGTAGGGGTGTGCAGGAAGCAGCCATTGGATGTTTCTATCTATCTTTCTCCCTTCCTCACTCTCTAAAATCAATAAACCATATTTTTTTTAAAAAAGAAAAGGGGGATTTGAGACATAGACACTTGGGTGCTATGTGATGACAGAGCAGAGATTAGAGTGATGTGGCCACATCCCAGGAAT
>NW_006289713.1:3354494-3355001 GCF_000327345.1 Myotis davidii
GGCTCTGGGAGCTGGAGGAGGGAGGGAGGATCCTCCCCTAGAGCCTTGGAAAGTAGCATAGCCCTGCTGACACCCTGACCTTGGACTCTGGTCTCCAGAACTGGGACAGTGGCAATGTCTGTGATCTAAAGCCACCCCATCTGTGGCACATTGTTATGGCAGCCCCAGGACACTCCTATAGCAGACCTCCTCACTAGGTTCTGGAAAACTCATTCCCCCTGGCCCTGGCGCCCCTTCGTGTTGGAGGGTGTCTTCCCGCACCTTCCTGGTCCTCTGAATCCTGTCCATGCTCTCACTGCTCAGTGTGGACATGGGCAGTTAGGCCACTTCGGACCTTTCTCTGATCCCCCGAAGCAGGTGGGCCTGGGCCATCCTGCATTTTCTGTGAGGGGCTGTGCTCAGACGGGCCTGTCCTCAGCCTTTCCCCAGGACTGAGAGTCCCCGTCACAGCTGTGTGGTCTTGGCAAGCTTAAGGGCCAGGCTGTGGCCACTATAGGGGGGCGGGTG
>NW_006289713.1:3355011-3357075 GCF_000327345.1 Myotis davidii
GGGAACACCTGGTGTTCCCAGGGGGATGTGAGAGATGGGCTGGAGGAAGTTGTGGTGAACCTGGAGCAGTTCTCAGCATCAGCCAACAGGCCTATGAAACATGCCACGGCCTGAGGACACCGGGTATCCACAGGCAGGTCTGGGGGCAGGAGTGCATTCGTGTCCACGCCCCGGGGCTTACAGCAATAGAAATGTCAGGAGTCTGAAGTCAAGGTGTCACCGGGCCATGTTCCTCCCGAAGGTTCTAGGGGAGGGTCCTTTGCCTCTTGCGGCTCCTGCGTGCTTCCGGCGTTCCTCAGCTTGTGGCCACGTTACTCCAACCCCTGCTTCAGTCCTCACACAGCCTTCTCTCTCAAATATGAGGACACCAGTCACTGAATTTAGGGACTCCCTAATCCAGAAGACCTCCTCTAAACCTAACTAATTACATCTGCAAAGACTCCATGTCCACATAAGGTCTGAGTTTCTGGGTGGAGGTAAGTTTGTCAGGGACCCGGGTCTTCCCACAGCGAGGACTATAACTCCTATCTGTCACCAGCTCCCTGCACGTCTGTTGTCCTGTCCACTCGCTGGGGAGCCCCAGGTCAGTCTTGAGCCCTGGAAAGCCCTGCTGAATCCAACCTTGGCCAGGGCAGCCCCGGACCCCGCGGGGCCTGGGCCCCCTCCTTGTTTCATCTGTTCCATGTGGGTGACTATTTCCAATTGGGTAATATCCGGACCAGCAAGAGGATTAAGTGAGCTCTGATATTCAGATGATGCAGCAGATGGCTGTCACTTCACTGATAGCAGGCGGGTTTTGCAGGCGTCTGTGAGTCTTCTGGACGATGATTTCAGACACATCATTGTGGTTGGAGACTCGCTGACCTCTGCCCACTGTTTCTTCACTACGTGGGCCACAGAGCTGGAGTGACGCTGCTGGTCAGACAAGGAAAGGCTGGGAAGAGGCAAAAAGTCCCGGTCCCCGGGCTCTCATCCACAAACTCAGGGCTGAGGGACAGGGTCAGGGCAAGAGGGGACACAGGAGAGGTTTTCTCCACCAAGTGCAGTGCCCTGCACCTCAGGGCCCCTCTGTTTCCTGGCTGTGTCCGCATCCCATGTCCCCGGACCAGTGCACTTTGCCAAGCACAGACGGTTTTCATCTGAAAAAGGGATCTCAGTACCTGTTGCTCAGAGTCCTGCCTTCTCATTGCTCAGTTTTCTGAGCTCAGCTTCAGGGATTACACCATCTTGGTCCCTTCTCTTCAAGAGTTCCTCTTAAAAAGCATTTTTATTTTTAAAAATATTTTAAATTGAGATGTAAGTCACGTAACACATCATAAACCACTTTAAAGTGTGCAATTCGGTGGCACCTAGAGCATTCACGATGTTGTGCAACAACCACTGCTATTTAACCGGGACATTTCATCACCCAGAAAGGAAACCTCGTAGCCATTAGCAGTCCAGCCCCTTCCAGCCCCTTGCAAATACTCATCTCCTTTCTGTCTCTATGGATTTGCCTCTTCTGGGCATTTTATAGACATGGGATCAACGCGCTGTGGTCCTCTGTGTCTGGCTTCTTTCACTCAGCATCATGTTTTCAGGTTCATCCATGTGCGTGTCAGAGCTTCATTCCTTGCGTGGCCGAGTCATATGCCATTGTATGCATACACCGAGCTTTGCTCATCCATCATCAGTAGATGGACATTTGAGTTGTCGCCACTTTGGCCGTTACAAATAGTGTAGATCTGAACAGCCATTTTTATTTCTGTGGGGCAGGTACCTGGGAGTGGAATCTCTGAGTCGCCTGACTTTCCTTTGGTCTGACCACACTTTCGTTGCTACTGGCCCCATCTGCCTCCCCGAGACTCCTCGCTGCCTCTCTCGGAGAGAAAGCGGGAGCCAGGTGGTAGGTGCAGGCATCCTCCCCAAAGCATGGGCAGAGGCGATCCCCAGAGGTGACTTGGATCTGAGGACCCTGCGTGTAAAAACACTGAATCGTGTAGTGAGAGCCTTCCGTCCTCATCAACCCCTTCTCAGCCTTTTGGTGGTCTCGAGAAAGTTCCCGTTAGCGGCCGATGGGCCAGG
>NW_006289713.1:3357108-3378452 GCF_000327345.1 Myotis davidii
TGATTTTTCCTGAGCTGACCTGGAGTCCCTATCCGTTCACAAATCGCCAAAGCCTGCTAGAATGTAGCATGTGTTCATGTTGTACTTGTTTTTACACTTACCTTCTAATAATGGCTGGTTTTCCCTTTAAGTAAGTAAACTGAGTCAATTTGAAGAAAAACAAAGTAAGAGTACAATAGAGGGAAGAGGTAAAACAGCTGACTGAGTCATGGATTGCCCTGGGTTTGAGAATCCCCAGGAAATCAGTCATAATGGACCGGAAGCAGGAGACTCAGGCCCACTTGTGTTTTAATACTGTTTTACGGCTTTCTCTTCTCTCTCTCCCCACACCCTTTCCTCCTTTCTCTCTTTTTTTCTTTCTTTCCCTGTCCCCTTTTCTCCTCCTCCTCCTCCTTCTTCCCCTCTTTCTCTTCCTCCTTTCCTCCCTCCCTCCCTCCCTCCCTTCCTTCTTCCTTCCTTCCTTTCCTTTCCTTTTTCTTTCTTTTTGTAAAATTGCACATGACAAAGTTCATCGTCTGTAGTGCATCACTCAATGAATTTGGACAAACACATATACTTAGTAACCCAAACCCCATCAAGATATAGAACATTACTAAAAAACTGCTAAAAAAACAAAACAAAACAAAAAAAAACAGGTTCCTGGTCAAGCCTGCACAATTCTGGTCTGGCAGATCTTGGGCGGAGCCTGGGGGTCCATAGTTTAAGGGATTCCCAGAAGGGTGCCTGGGGGAAGCCAGTTGGGAGGTGCCTGTCTGAGTCATGGTCCGAAAGCCCATGGACTCCTTCCAGGGTCTCGCTCCTCCCTCCCTGCGCGCCACGCTCTCTCCTGCCCCAAGCCCCTCACGGGTCCTTCTCTGGCAGACGCTGGTATAACCCACCACAGTCAGGGACTGGAGCACCCGAGGGTTGCTATCATTCGAGCAGGACACAGTCACAGTCACAGTCACTTACGGAGCCAGGAACTTCTAACAAGATGCAGAGGCTGCACAAGGGACAGCTGGGAGCGTGTGGCCCCACAGACTCCTCCCCACACCCCTCCCCTGCCCACACACAGGATTTTCAAATAATTCGCATTAACGTTTAGAAAGTGGAAATTTTCACATTTAAAAGTAAACAACTTTCTGACTTTTTCTTTGAAATAAGATCAAGGATCTGGCAATGTAAGGCTCTCAGTCTGCAGAGGCTGGAGGTGCCTCCACCATCGCCTCCACCACCCACTCAACTCGTTCCTCTTCTGGGCTGGCCAGTGGAGGCATGTGAGATTTCACCTCCTGGCCATATAAACACCATTCCCAAGAAAACATCAATCCAAATAAGGCCGCCATCTTGCAGAAACCCTGCGGTTGCAGGACGTGTGGCCCAAGTGCAAACACCTTCTCCTTAACCTGGGGCCCTCCCGGAGCTAGCCGGGCAGAGACTACAGGTACAAAGATCCCACAGAGTCAGTGAGGGAGGTGAAGGGACTAATTGTTTTCATTTGTGGGGGGCAGGGGGGTAGGGGGGTCTGGCATCAAGACCATGGGATCGCCACTTCCCACCTCCGTGCCAATGGCAGACGAGCAATGGATGATAGCACTCCCTCTAAACCAGGGTTCTCAGCCTTGGCTTTGGACATTTGGGGCTGGAAAATTCTTCGTGTGGGGTGGGGTGGGGTGGGGTGGGGCTGGGAGGGCTGTCCTGTGTATGGTAGAACGGTGAGCAGCCTCCCTGACCTGGAACCACTTGCTGTCAGTAGCAGCCCGTTCCCAAGCTGTGACAACCAGAAGTGTCTTCACACACTGCCAAGCACCCGCTGCTAGAAAACAAGCCCCGAGTTGATTAGAGCTGGCCCGGTGCAGCCTCTTTGTCATTCCTGGCGGCACAGAGTGTCCTGGTTTGTGTATCCTTATTTTAGCACTGTGACCCCTTCCAGAACCTCTGTTGCATCATAGCAACAGGCAGGGAGCCACACTCGGCTCCCAGTGCCCCTGCTCACGGCTCTTTCTTCAGGAGCAGTAACTCACAGGCCTAAGTGAGGGTGGGTACCTGTCAGAGCAGCTCCAAGGTGCCTCTGGCCCCACCCTCGTCTCCACCTGCACAAGGGACAGCCTTGCACGAAGGTGAGGCATGTTCTCTTAAGAAAGAAGCCCCGGGGCACATGTTCATTTCTGTGCTCAGTGAACCCAGAGCCAGGTGGTGGCTCCAATGGCCTCCCTGTCTCCACCCCCCACCATCAGACTGGTGGCTGATGCAAGAGGCTCCGGGATTGCTTCCTTCCCTGGAACCCAATTTCAGAGGGAAGTGCGAGCAAAAACCCTGCCACCGCATGCCACCTGCCCTGCCCTCCGGCGGAGGAAGGCGGAAGGCGATGCATCTGCACCTCAGTGGCCAATGTGGCTCAGCAGTTGGGGCGAGGGGGGCGGGCGGTGCTGGAGCTCTGCAGAAGGGGGACGGAAAGTGACCCACAAGCACCGGGCCCTCCCACTCCTGGAGTCCTTACAATTGCCTTGGACACGGAAGGGAGGAAGGGAAACAGAGTGACCGTGCAGGCTTCTGCCCACAATGACCTAGTTGGGGGAGGGCAAGAGGGATAGTCTCCACCCCTCAGCAGGGCTGAGCAGTCGGGATTTGACCTGGGACTCTGGGCAAGGCTCTGAGGCCTGGCGTGCAGTGGGACTTTCTAGAGGAGAGAGATGGGTAGCAGCCTGGCTGCAGACAGGGGGCCTGGGTGGCTGGGAAGTTGGCCTTGCAGCTGTGTTCACCTGCACGCCTGTGACTTTCTGAGCTGTATGTTCAAGGGGCGCTTTAGGGGCCTGGTGCTTGTTAGCGATCCTTGGTGTCACCACTGCTTGAATGAAAAGAAAGTGATGGGCAGGAGTCAGGAAGCTGCGCCCTTTGTCCCAGGGTTTCACATCCACCACACAAATGGCATTTAGGGCCAGGTGGTGGGGGCGGTCTTCTGTGTTGTAGGAAGTTGAGCAGCATCCCTGGTCTCTACCCACCAGACGCCATGGTACACCCCCCACCCCACCTCCCGTATTGACAACCAAAAATGTCACCAAACATGTCCAAGTGTCCCCCGGGGGAGGCACAGTCTGCCCAGTTGAGAGCTGAGCACTGGACCCAGGGTCCTGAGCTGAGCAAATCCCCTGAGCTGTCCTTCCTCCCCGCCCAGGTGACTCTCCTGTCCTCCATCCCGGCTCTGACATCTGGCCTGACATCTCCACCGTGCCTGCCAGGCCAACCCCTCCTTGTCCCTGGAGCCTTCTCAGCCTCCTTGGAAGCTGGCTGCCCCCCACTGTTGCCCTCCTTTGTCCTGGGCTCCTGCCAAAGTGTCCCCAGGAGCTGGGAAGCCCCACCTCACCTGCCTGTGAAGACAGACTCTGGACTCGGGAAGCCAGGGAGTTCGTCTGGTTCTCCTCAGGTGAGAGCCAGACTGAGAGGCCAGGACCAGGCGAGCAGCATCTTCTTGGGTCCAGACCACGAAGGTCTCTCCCTCAAAAGCCAGGAGGTTCACCCACCCGAGAAGGGAGGGGAGGACGCCCTGCTGTCCCTGTCCTTGGAGGGCGCTGTGCTGGGGCCGCCACTCTCCCACTTCATCCCACCCGAGGGAAGGATGGCTGTTAGAGAACAAATTATTCCTCACACTTGTTACAGATGGCGAGGCCGGCGTCATTCGGGGCTGTCACATGGGCGCAGGGACACAGCAGTCGGATTTTGCAAGAGGGGAGAGAGATGGGGCTCAACTCTGAAAACAGCGTGGGCCCGTGACATGACAGTCAGGGAGCAGGTGGGGGTCAGTGGTGGGAAGTGACTAAGAGGAAACCTCACCGGGGAGGGGGACTCTGGCTAAACTGACGTGACAGGGTTCCTGCGGAGGGCAGGCCGGGTGATTGGGCTCACCTCGGGGAGGGGGTGGGATGAGGGACCCAAATCCATATGGAGGGTGACCAGGGAGTGAATGCAGAGGGTCCTGCTAGACTGACTGGTCAGGGTTCTTGCTGAAATTGGATTCTTTAGGACAAGGCCCAAGGGGAGCCCTCTCGAAAAAGTGCCCAGAGGAACCTGGCTGGAGTTTAGTCAAGGAGAGACTCGATGTCACGATGCAGTGGCATCGTGTTAGTACTTTATTGTTATTATTACTAGTGGCCCAGTGCATGAATTCATGCACATTGAAAGGGAATTAGTTAGAAGAAATATTTTAATATCACTATTTGCCAAGTCCTGGGTTCAGGTATCCGGCTCCCTCCTCCCTCCTGTCAGAGTCTGTGATGGCGCCCATGGGAACGCAGCGTCAAAGCAGGCGCCCTGTGGGGCTGTGGGACTCCCCCGATGCACCTCCTGGTCAACTTCCCTCCAGCATCCTCAGGCATACAGCATCAAGCTCAGCCCTGCCCACCTGCGCGCACCCATTGTGTGCACAGCCGTCTTGTGATGGCATGAGGGCATCACAGCGTGACGCCGTGAGGACCACCTAGGCCAGTGATGGCGAACCTTTTGAGCTCTGCGTGTCAGCATTTTGAAAAACCCTAATTTAACTCTGGTGCCGTGTCACATATAGAAATACTTGATATTTGCAACCATAGTAAAACAAAGACATATTTTTAATATTTATTTTATATATTTAAATGCCATTTAACAAAGAAAAATCAACCAAAAAAATGAGTTCATGTGTCACCTCTGACACATGTGTCATAGGTTCGCCATCACTGACCTAGGCTTTTATTAGTAAGATTATTATTATTATTATTGCACAGGAGGAAGTGGGGACTTGAAGAGGTGTGGTCATCTTCCCAAGGCCCCTCAATACTGTGGCCAGGCAGGAATTTGTGGCCAGCATGCTGGGCCCAAATGTGTCATCACAAATCATTGGCGTCTGGTGAGGGAGGCAGAGGGGCCAGGTCTCTCCTCTCTGATGCACGTGCTGCCTCTCCCCACATCAGACCCCAAGATATGGAATACAATGGATGACCCTCTTTTGGGAGCGCCCTCCCGAGACCCCTTACTCAACATCTTTCAGGGGTTTTTTTAGAGGCAGAGGGAGAACCAAGGCCTTTCTCTCCAGGTGTTTTCCCTTTCATGCCTCACCAGCAAGGTCCTGGCAGAGCAGGTGGCCCCAGGGAGGTAACGGGGGAACAAGTTACCAAGATGAGGCCCTAGGTGCTGGGGCCCAGGGGTACGGGGAGCGTGTGTGTGTGTGTGTGTGTGTGTGTGTGTGAAGGACACAGGATGTGTGTGTGAAGGACACAGCAATTCCTGCAGCTGTGGGAGGGCCGCCTGAGAGGCCTCCCAGTGGAAGGAAGGAACTGGGAGCAGGGTCTTTCCCAGGCCTCACTCTCCTTCCACCGAAGCTCTCCAGGCTCCTGCCATAGTGTCCCCATTGGCCACCCCAACTGAAAGCTGTGAGTCAGGAGCTGGGGAGGCATGGCATGGAGGGCAGCTCCCAGGGCCCGGGGCAGGGAGGGTCCCACAGAGGGCAGGTCCACAGGCAGCACCCTGATCCTTTCAGGTCTGGGCAGAGCAGGCAGGACCGCAATGCCAGGTGGCTCCAGGTAGGCTGGAGTCAGCGGGAGGAGGGCGGGGAGGCACATCTGCTTCCAGCAGAGGCAGCCAAGGATCAGAGGGATGAGGCGAGTGGCTGGTTCTGGATCGGTGCTCCTATTAATCATCCCAGAAATTAACTTCAAAAAAGCTCACATTAGGCTGAACGAGGCTGGACAAGCGTGACTACAGAGCTGTGCCTAGAAGGTAGGGTCAAGTCCAGATCCGTGGGCCGAAGAGCCTTGTTGGCACCCTCTCTGGCTCCCTCCTCCACACTCTCCTGGCACCCAGACCTGCCTCCAGGTGCCTTCCTCCAGGTCCTTGCTTGGCTACACTCCCCAGCAGCTAGTAAAGGCTGGCAGAGGACAGACTGAGGGAGGGAGGGGAGATGTGGTGAGGGACAGTGAGGGAGCACCCATCCAAAACGGAGCCTTCCTACCTCCTGCCAGCGGAGGCCTCGCCTCAGGGCTGCCACGGACAGTTGCGGTTTGTGTGCTGCACACAGGCACTGGCACCAGCCCGTGCTCCTGCCCCTGGACACCCTGGCCGGGGCCTCCTCCAGCTCAAGGATGGGGCATCTGCTGCCTGGCACAGAGATGCCACATGGGCACCAGCCAGCCTCCTATGAAACTGCCCACCAAGAGGGAGTGCTTTTTGACAATGCGTCCCCCCAGAGGAAAAGGCTTTTTCAGTTCTCTCCAAACCACCTGCTCCAGCGAGCGCGGTGTAACAGATCAGCCCAGGCGTTAATGGCGTAAGGCCACGGGTTTTGAAGGCTCATGGCTCTGGGCAGCTGGGCTCAGCGGGTGGTTCTTGCTCAGGGTCCCACACACACAGCTGCACTCATGGGGGCTGGGCTAGAGTCTCTCACAGACTCTTCTTCTACATGCCTGACCCCTGGGCTGGGCTAGTTTGAACTGCAGGGCGAGCGTCTCTCGGTCTCCATGCAGCCTCTCCACAGGGCTGGTGTGGGGCTCCCCACAGCGCAGCAGCCTCACAGTGGTCAGACTTCTTGCATGGAAATTCCGGGCTCCAATGAACTCTTCCAAGAGACAGGAATAGAGGCGACCTGCCTCCTGGGGCTGGAGCAGAGCTTGCAGTGTTACTCCTGCCGATCCTATTGGTCCAGCGGCCACGGAGCCCACCCAAATCCCAGGAGGGGAGCTGTAGGCCCCACTCCTGGATGCCAGGAGGCCCACACACTTGGATGGCTACCTTTCCTCCACTCTGTGCCATGTGGACCAGGTGGCGGCCTGTGCAGGACCGGCAGTAGGAACTAAAGGGATCCACAATGAATAGACTCCCACCCTGCTTCCCAAGAGCCTCCAGCCTCGTCCGGCAGATGAATGTTCGGGGAGCGGCAACATGGGCCACACGGGATGTTTAGCTGTGGCAGGACAGGATGTCCCTACAGGTCCCCGCAGTGCAGGGTGGGGAGGGGGTGTAAGGAGAGTACTGCCCTGTATTTAGGCCTCCGGCACCTGTGAGCTCAGCAGGGATGGACTGAACCTCACACCTGCACAGGTGTTAAGGGCGTGGCCAAGGAGCTGTCTCCTGTGTAAATGGTGGAAAGGGGGCTTCATGGCCGCAGGGATGGGAGCCGCAGGGAACCAGTGGGACTCATCGTGCGATGGTGGAGGACGCAATGGAGAATGAGGGACCGTGGAAAGAAGGATCATTTCATACTGCTTTGATTCTTTCTCATGTGAAACACAAGGAGATAGAGGTGTGAGAATAAACAAGGCATCTTTTCTGTCAAAGGGCAGTTTAGACTACGGCCATGTTGGCCGCATGACTTGCTGCTCCCCTTGGGGGCTGCCATCTTGAAACGGCAAAGTCCAACCCCTCCCTTTGAATTATCCAATCGTGAAAGACTGTGTGCCTGAGCTCCAATCAAGAGTGAGGGGCAGGTCACGTGTGTGAGGATTAAAAGGCCGAGCAGACCGCCTGCTCCGTGTGCACCTGCACCCTGACCATGCTTGTGCCCTTCTATGTAGAAGTGAAGATGTTTGCCTTGCTGCCTGGCTCCCCAGTATGTTTTGTGTTCTACCAGGACCCCACAATTTGGGGGGCTCGCCTTATTTCTTACAGAGGCCAGAGTGGGGAACTGCACTTTCCCAGATCCCTATCCTGTTAGTCTGAAAGCTGCAGTTAGAACTCTTGACCTATTAACTTTAGGCTGATCACAAACACAAACAATACAAAACCTAAAGTCAACAGGGACAGTCATCTCTCCTCCTCTTCCTCCTGTTACAGTAGGTAACTAATGTTAATAAAGAAAGGCAGTCAGACACTGAGCTTAATAAACTGGAGAACTGAACCAAACATTAAGCTTAGTAAACTGGGAAGCATTCCATTATGCTTGCTAGGAAGCGATAGCACTTACAGGCTCATTCACGCACTCCAGGGGACTGCTGCCCAGGAGACTTAACCTCCAAGCAGCAGGGAAGCCTTCCAGGGGTGCCGGTGACCCGGCACAGGATTATCAGAGGGAGGAGGAGGGGAAACTCCTCTCCTGGTCACACATGCAGTAGAAACCCGATGGAGGTACAGGGCTTTTGGACATGAACAATAGGAGCCAAGATGGTAACCATAGAGGCCTGTCAATCTAGCCTGGGAAAGAATGGACTGGTTAGAGGCAGACCCAGCGCCAGCCGGGGAAAGTTTGGGAAGTTGACTGGTTATTTTGAAAAAGTGCCTGATCCTTCCCAAACTGGAGATAATATAATCCCAGGGAACAAAGAGCAACCCCATCTCCAGTAATACGTGCTCACACCATTTGTTCACGTGTCCTCCCCATAGCAACAATGCAGGTCTAGCAGCTGTCTGGGGTCCAGGGCAAACCATGCAAGCTCCAAAGGATTAAGCTTTTTTTATTTTTTAAATTTATTTTAATATATTTTTATTGATTTCAGAGAGGAAGGGAGAAGGAGAGATGGAAATATCAATGATGAGAGAGAAGCATTGATTGGTTGCCTCCTGTACACCCCACACTGGGGATCCAGCCCACAACCCAGGCATATGCCCTGACAGGGATTGAACCATGGCCTCCTGGTTCATATAGTGAAGTATGGTAGCAATCATCTTAGGTAGAAACTGTAGTTTAACTCTAACCCACCAGGGTCCTCATTCCAAACCCTGGGATGTAATCAATACCTTTGTGATCTTTGCCTATATAAATCTGGTGTTGGGGCTGGGGAGGGCACTGCGAGATTTGGGAGAGCGAAATGCCCCCTCGTAGTCCCGGATTTGCAATAAATGTGACTTCTTAATTCGACTTCTTGAGGCGTCCTTGTGTGACTTGCAGGGTACATTACAACAATAGGTCAGTGCTCAACCATTGAGCCATGCCTGCTGGGCTAAGCTTTTTTTAAAAAAAAATTATTTTCTTTTAATCCTCAACCGAGAATATGTTTATTGATTTTAGAGAGACAGGAAGGGGGGGGGAGAGAGAGAGAGGGAGGGAGAGAGAGAGAGAAAACATCGATGTGAGAGAGAAACATCAATCTATTAACGTAAGAAACATTCAAACCCGTGAAGACTTTTTGTGAGTTTATTTGAGCCAAACTGTCAACAAATTCCAGGAAGTAGGATCTCAACGGATTGGGATAATGCTCCGGAGAAAGGCGGTTTTTCACCTATTTTTATAAGTGACCATCACAGGAGGAGATGTAAGTGGGCTACATGAAATCCATTGGCGATGGATTAGGGAGGCAGGAGAAAGCAGAGTGGGGACACCTCTGGGATTGGGTAAAGGGTAAAATGATAGACACATTCTTGTACTGAGGTGGGTGCAGGATAGTTAACAGGCAACAATTAACATGGTAACAATAACAATGAGAGAATCTGTGGTCTGCACCCGGAGGGGTCTGGAAAAGGGAGGTTACCAGTTACCCTGACATTCCAAAGGTATGTTATAGATGCCAAACGACAATAAGCTCAATTAAGATCGAAGTTGATCTTTGTCAGGGAAGATACTGGACGTGACTACCCACCATAGACTGCTTTTTAATTGAAAAAGTTTTCATTTCAGACCATCTTTCGTGGTGACTTTAGGTCTCTGAGTTTGCAAGGCCGCCACGCAGGCCTTCCCTAGGTTCGCCAGGTTAGCGTGTGGCCTCTTTTTGTCCACAAATCAGTTGCCTCCTGATAGATCCTCCCTTCCCCCAGCTGGTGGGCGGGGTATGACGTAACCTGCAGCCCAGAAATACCTGAGTGACTAACCAGGTACCTTATATGGACTATACATTAGACCACCAATCCACACCTGCCAAATACCCTAAGCCCTTGTCCTATATGGACCATGCAGTAAGCCACCAATCAGTGTGCGCCGAGTACACTAAGCCCCCCACCCCTTCCCATTCCGCCCCTCAAAAGGCATGCCCACCCCTGCACGTGTTGCTGTTCTCCCCTTGCGAGACAGCCCGGCAGGTGCTTTTCCTCTAATAAAGCCTGTAGTCCTGGTTTGAGGCCTCTGTCTGATCTTTCACCTCCTATAGGTGCCCCAACTGGGGATCAAACCCACAACTTAGGTAGGTGCCCTGACCAGAATCAAACCCACAACCTCTTTGGGTGTACAGGACGATGCTTCAAAGAACTGAGCCATCCAGGGAGGCGGGAGAAAGCAAAGCTTTAATATGAAACAGAACCTCTGGACACTGGCCTTGATGAAGACAAGATTGGGCTTTTTGCTTGACGGGACAGATGGAGATGGGACGCTGAAAACCCAGGGGCAGTCTTCTACTTCCACCCGAATAAATCTTACCACGCCACAATCGCCTGTACTTGGGTCTGTAGAATGCTTTCGTCATAGTGGCATGAAAGAACACGATTTCCACCCGCAGCACTCCCAGCCAGCCTCCTCAGATACTTCTCTTAACAGTTCCTCTGGCGATCAGGGGAGAGATAAGCAGTCCGGTTCTTCCGCTAGGGCAGGTTGTAAGGACTCCTCCACTCTCAGAATTAGGACAGCTTATGGATGAATTTGCATTTCAAGAGAAGAGTTAGGTTTGGAGAAAGGAGTTCATTCAACAACTGTGTCTTGCCTCTCTTAACTTTGGTTTAGTTTGGTTTGGTAGTTTGAGAGTGTATGAGTTTCCTGGGGCTGCTGTAACGAATTACCATAAACTGTGCAGCTTAAAAACAGGAATGTTCTTTCTTACAGTTCTGGAGGCCAGAGGTCTGAATTCCATGCTCCCTCCAAATGCTCTAGTGTAGAATCTTTCTGGATTTGACAGGGTTCTCCAGAAAACAGAACCAATAGGATGTACATATACAGAAAAAGATTTATTATAAGGAATTGGCTCGCACTAGCCGGTTTGGCTCAGTGGATAGAGCGCTGGCCTGTGGACTGAAGGGTCTCAGGTTCGACTCTGGTCAAGGGCACATGCCTGGGGTTATAGCTCAATCCCCAGGGGGCATGGAGGAGGCAGCCAATCAACGATTCTCTCTCATCATTGATGTTTCTCCCTCTCCCTCTCCCTTCCTCCCTGAAATAAAAAAAAAAAAAAATGTATTTAAAAAAAGGAATTGGCTCACGTGATTGCGGATACTGACAAGTCCCAAATTTGTAAGGTGAATTGGCAGTTTAAAGGCCAGCAGGCTCCAGACCCAGGAGGAGCCGATGTTTCAGTTTTTGTCTGAAAGCAGGAAAAAACTGTTGTCTTAATCCAAAGGCCATCAAGCAGGAAGTGTTCTTACTCAGAGGAGGGTCAGCCTTTTTGTTCTATTCAGGCCTTCAACTGATTGGATGAGGCTCACCCACATTGTAGAAAGCAATATGTTTCACTCTGTTTACCGATTTAAATGTTAATCTCATTCAAAAACACCCTCACAGAAACACCCAGAATAATGTTTGCAAAATATCAGGGCACCCTGTGGTTGACACATAAAATGAATCCTCACACCTTCCTGCCTCTTCCAGTTCATTGTAGTTCTTTTGCTTGTGGCCACATCATTCCAATCTCTGCCTCCATCCTCCGATGGCCTTATTCCTCTGTTTCCCTGGGTCTCAAATCTTCCTCTCCCATCTCTGATAAGGACACCAGTCATTGGGTTTTGTAATTTAATTATATCTGCAGAGATTCTATTTTCAACTAAGGACACATACACAAGTTCCAGGGGTTAAAACATACCTTGTGAGAAGACACTATTCATTCTACTACATCACACTGGATGAGGGTGGGCCCTAATCCAAGAAAAATGTCCTTAGAAGAAGACATGTGAAGACACAGGTATAAGGCTATGTAAAGACAGACTAGAGTGCCCTAACCGGTTTGGCTCAGTGGATAGAGCGTCAGCCTGTGGACTCAAGGGTCCCAGGTTCGATTCCGGTCAAGGGCATGTACCTTGGTTGCGGGCACATCCCCAGTAGGGAGTGTGCAGTAGGGAGTATGCAGGAGGCAGCTGATCGATGTTTCTAACTCCCTCTCCCATCCTCTCTGTAAAAAATCAATAAAAAATATTAAAAATAAAAGACAGACTAGAGTGATGCAGCCACAAGCCAACGACTCCAAAGATTGCCACTGCCAGCACCAACGCTGGAATAGGCAGGATGGATCCTCCCCCACAACCCTCAGAGGGAGGTGGTTGCCAACACGGGCCTCCAGAACTGGAGAGAATCAACATCTGTTGTTTCTGTGGATGAAAAAGGGCCACATGCTGACCTGACAAGCTCAGGAGAGGCCTGCATGGCAGTTTTGTAGACTCGGAGACCTAAAGTAACTACAAAGGATGGTCCGAAATTAAACCTTAACTAAAAGCAGTTATGGTGGGCAGTTACGTCCTAAGCCGATATCTTCACTGATAAGGTCAACCTTTACCTTATGTAACTGAGCCTATCTGTCTTTTTGCATCTAAGATAACATGTCCTTGGGATGTCTGGGTAACTTGTGACTTCCCTTTTTATGGAGCCCCTGGGGCACAGCCAGGTGTGCTGGCTCCCAGGACAGATACCACAGATTCCTTCATCATCATGTTAATTGTTCCTGCACCCACCTAAATATGTGTCCATCATTTTACTTTTTATCCTATCACAGAGGTTTCCCCGCTTCGCTTAATCCCACCTCCTTAAATCTGTCACCAATGAATTTCATGTATAAATACGGATGTAACCTGCCATTCTCCGGAGCACTATCTCAATTCGTTGGGGTTCTGCTTCCCGGCATATGTCGACAGTTTGGCTCAAATAAACTCACAAAAATTCTTTACAGGTTTCAATGGTTTTTTACGTTAACATTTCCAACCCTTCAGTTTGTGGTAATTTGTTATGGTCACCCCAGGACTCTCAGACACCCTGTTGGTTCCTATTTATAATATCTTTCCAACCTTGTTGGTCTGTATTTTCCTTGACATTTGTTTCTGTCTTGGATTTATCATGAAACCAGGGAACTAGGAAAGTGTCTGATCTTAAGACAAAACCAACCAACCAACCAACAAACAAACTAGAAACATCTGTCCTGGCCAGTTAGCTCGGTTGGTTGGATCGTTGTTCCTTTACACCAAAGTTGTGGGTTCAATCCCTGGTTGGGGCACACACAAGAGTCAACCAATGAATGCATAAAGATGTGGAATGACAAACTGATGTTTCTGTCTCTCTCTCCCCCCTCCCCTTTCTAAAAAAGCAATAAAAAAAACCTGCTGATTTTTTATGTACAGAGGTGCCTTGAGATACCTGGAGAGCAGAGTGGTGAAGGCACAGGAAAAGTAAAGAGAAAAAAACATACAGGAGAACCCATGCTGCAGGGCCTCCTGGGCCTTTGCCGTCAGCCCTGTCCACCCTCCGTGCAGCCCCACTCTGTCACTGACTCCAGCTCAGGACTTCCACCCAGTGCCGGGACCAAGGGCCACTAATAAGCTGAGATCCCATCTTCTCCTGTCCCTGGGCTGCTGCCACTTAGATCAACCTTATCACCACGCCACCCGCCCGTGCGACCCTCAGCTGTTCCCTTTCTCTCTGTGTGCTGAGCTCTCTCACCCCACGCTCACCTGGGCTCTCTCACCCCACACTCACCTGGGCTCTCTCACCTTTCTCACTTGGATCACACCAAAGGCCCCTCCCTTGCAATCTGCATTAGTTTTCTTTTGTTGTAATTACCACAACTACAGTCTTTTATGGTTCTGGAGGTCAGATATCCATTTGGGCCTCATGGGGCTAAAATCAAGGTGTGGCAGGGCTGGGTCTTTGGGCGGGACGGGGGGAGGGGCTCCATGGGAGAATCTGTTCCTTTGTCTTTTCCACCTGCTTTCCTTGGCTCACGGCCCCTTCCTCCATCTTCAAAGCCAGCAGAGTAACATCTTCCAGTTTCTCTCTGAGTCTTGCCCCTGTTTCTGTTGTTACGTCTTCACTGACTCTTGTCCTCCTGTCTCCCCTTATAAAGACCCAGCGATGCCAGGCCGTGTGGTTCAATGGGTAACCATCAACCCATGCACCAAGAGGTCACTGGTTCAATTCCAGTTCATGGCACATGCCGGTGTTTCAGGCTTGATCCCCAGTAGGGGGCATGGGAAGCAGCCGATGGATGATCTTTCTCTCTCATAGATATTTCCTTTTTTTCTAATATATTTTTTACAGAGAGGAAGGGAGAGGTACAGATATAGTTAAAAACATGGATGAGAGAGAAACACCAATCAGCTACCTCCTGCAAGTCCCCTACTGGGGATCTTGCCTGCAACCAAGGTACATGGAATTGAACCCAGGACCCTTCAGTCTCCAGGCCAACACTCTATCCACTGAGCCAAACCAGTTAGGGCTCCCTCATAGATATTTCTATCTCTCTACCCCTCTCCCTTTCTCTCTCTCTAAAAATCATAAAAACATAAGGATCGTTACATCAGGATCGTTTGGGTAATCCAGAATAATCTCTCACCTCACGATCCTTCCCACCTGCAAAGGTCCTTTTGCCACCATGTACAGTCACACATGCACAGGTTCCTTAGGAGGACAGGATGTGGTTACCCTGCCTACCTTCATCCTTCCATCATCCCACAGTGACCTCCACAGTGACCGGAGTGCTCTTTTTTAAAAGATAGTTCCCTTCATGTCACTGCCCAGCTCCCCACGCTTCCCAGCTCCCCTTGGTGCTTAGAACGAAACCCAAATCTCTCCCTGCCCACAGTCCCAGGGGAATGGCCCTGCCTCTCCACCCACCTCCTCACTCACGCACAGCAGCCCCTACCCCAGGTTATTACCACCTCAGTGCCCTCAAGAGCCCTTCCTTGCCCCTAAGCTGAAGGAGCTCCCATGCTCCCCACCAGGCTGCCCTGCTCATTATCCGAAGCTGCCTGTGTTTGCTCGGTTGTTTCTGTCTGTCTCCCCTCGGTACACTGTGCGTTCCGGGAGAGCAGAGCCCTCTGTGTGCCTACAGAGGCCTAGCACATGGCGGGCACGCAGCAGATATTTATAAACTGAACGAATAATTCCAGCAGGGACTAGTGAGTTAAAGCCAGTCCCGTTGCCTGCTTCTTGGCACAGGTTTGTTGTCCAGTTCCCAGCCAGTTTTTCAGACACACAAAGAGCCCTTGGCTTGGGCTGGAGAGAAGAGAGGGCGTAGTGTGCTTTGTGGACACTCAAGCCTCTGGCCACTGGCCACTCATTGTGCCACTTCAGCTGATGAAGTTCCCCCCAACTGTATGGAAAAGTGCACAGTTGTGCTCCTCTGCTGGGTCTTCTCCAAAAGGTGACCTGGCAATGTTGCTTATTTGACCTGTCACTTCTAAGTCTGTGTTTGGCCGTGGCCACCGACAGCAGAGAGCACTGTTCGTTGGCTGGGTGCCACAGCTTGGCTGAGCTCTGTAACCACACAGGATAGATGATACCCCGTGTCTTGGCAGCAGGACATGGCTTGCTCCATTCTGGGTGGGAGAATCTTGGGGAGCCAGGAGGACGGTGATGCTCAGAGGCAAATGGCAGCCAAGCCTGGGAGGCAAGGAGAACAGCGAGTCCCGACGCTGACCCCCCACCGCAGGGGCCTCCCTCAGAGGGCCCTGGTGTGCTTGTTAATTACAGCGAGATTGTACAATTATCTCTGAAGAATGAGAGCATTGCATGCTTTTGCCCAGGGCTGAAAAGGTGGGTCCATTAGCCAAGTAGACCAAAGGCCAGTGAAGGAAGTCTTCTGGGTTAATAAATGGAAAACCTAATATGAGTTTACTCACATTTGTTCCCCCAAGGAGGAGTTCTGCCAAGATCCTGGAGGGCAAAAGCCACGGCCCAGTGGTTTGGCTTGCTTTCTACAGGTGAGGTCCAGGGGGCCCAAGGAGTCCACAGAGCCTCCAGAAACCCGCAGGGTGAGGCTGCTGCGGGGATGCACCAGCACTCACAGTGCTGTGTTGAGCCACATTTTGCACAATGAATTTCCTTGTTAAACCGTGCCTGTATTATGCAATGCACAGTCTAACTGACTCCTGATCATCTTGGGGACAGAGGAGCTCCCCATGTCAACTCCTGCCTCCTGCTCACTGAGCAGCACTCCCTTGTGCCACCCCAGGGACCGGGGCCGCTGATGCTCTGGGCAAGCCCCATCCCGTTGGCCTTATTTGTTAAAACCTGCAGGATCCTATGTGTTCGTTCCCAAGAAATGAAATAGCTGGAGGGACCCAGAAATCGCTGCGCTCTCACCCCAACAGATTAATGGCTTCCCCAACCCAATCAAACAGGTCCAAGAAGCCACTTCCTTCCAGCTTGACTTCCCTCCTAGTCTTTTGTTTTTCATGTCAGTTTTCAACAGTTCACCAAAGATTTCAGCAGCGCGTGAGCCTTGGGCCGTAAATACGGGAAATAGCCAAGTGCAGGCTTGTGGGCCATTTCAATAGCCTCTCCCCTGAGCAGCGCCTGACACTGCAATTTGGTCCAAAGATGAACCAGTCATTTTCATTACAAAATAACAAACAAGTTTGGCTTTGCCTTTTGAAATTGAGGCCTCCTGGCTACCGGACAAAACCCTGCCAAAGAACAGAGATAGCTCCAGGAGAAGCCAGGGACTCGGGAAAGTCGAGGCATGTTAGGAATCAGAGTGCTTGGCTTCTGGGAGAGGTCAGCAGGGGGTCCCAGGAAGGCCCAAACCGAATTCTCACTGACCCCGCGCTACCATGAAACTGCCAGGGAAAAAGCTGGGGCCTCGTCCTGGTTTCCTCCTGACTTGAAATTCCTTTGGGGCAAAATGTGGGAATGTGCTATGAAATCATTCCATTTGGGAGCAAAGGAACGTGTTGGTTTTCTGCGGAAAACCTCTTCTGTGTGTCCAGCCTCTTGCCTGTACGTTTTATTGTGCATGTGGGTTCTCTCCTTCAGTAACAGCTGGAAAGCTAAGCCCTCTCCATATTCCTTTTTCCCAGATTGTCTTTGTCACTCTCAGTCCTTTGCTTCCCATTTAAATTTTAGAGTTAGCTTGTCAGTTTGTGCACACACACACACACACACACAGCCCTCCGGAATTTAGTTTGGGGAAAATTGACACCTTTCTGCCCTGGCCTAGTATCACCAAGGTTGTGGGTTTGATCCCCAGTTAGGGGCACATACAGTAGTCGACCAATGAATGCATAAATAAGTAAAACAACAAACTAATGTTTCTCCCTCTTTCTCTCTCTCTCTCTCTCTCTCTCTCTCTCTCTCTCTCCCCCTTTAAAAATCTATTTTAAAAATTTATACAAAAATGGATACCTTTCTAATTTTGAGTCTTTCCCCAATTATTCAGATCTACCCACCCATTTATTGAGGTCTCCTTAAATTTCTCTTCAACAGTACCTTTTGGTCTTCAGTGTTGAGAGTCTTGCACATCTTTTGTTCAATTTATTCATAGGCATTTGATAGTTTTTGATGCTCTTAGAAATGATAACTTTTAAAGATTTTTACTTTCTATTTTGTTTCTTGCTGGAATATAGAAAAACAACCAATTTTTGTATGTTGATCTTATGTCCAGCAACTTAGCTAAATTTACTTGTTAATTCTAATAGATTATCAGTAAATTCCTTTGGCTTTCTTACATTACATTGTGCCTGAATAATTACAGTGTAGTTTCTCCTTCCCCAAATCTTATCCCTTTTATTTCCTTTTCGCACTGGCTAAGTAGAGGTAAGAGAAGACATTACAGTTTCTTACCCCATCTCCCATCAAAAAGCTGATGAAGAATTCTGGGAAGTTGGCAATGGCAGCGCAGATCTTAGATATTCTAAAACTCCCCACTAAAAAACAGATAGTACAAGTAGATAGAAAAATAAAAATTTCAGAGACTCTCATGAAAGTACAGTGGAGTTTTCCAAAGGTCAAATGACATGTTATATAGATTAAATGCAAAGCAAATACACAAATCCGCCTGCTGTCTATTAAAGCAGACATTAAGGCATTTGCAGAAACATGTAAGTCATCTCACTAAATGTGGTGCTTTCAGAAATATAGTTACTTTTCATTTTTAAAAAATAGGTTGCTTATGTTGACATGTAATAGGATTATTATTGCTATTTTAAATGAATTAAGAAATAAACATTTAAAAGAAAAGTATTCATAGATAACATCTATAACAAAACTAGGAGCTACAGCCTGAAATACCGGTGGGTATGGCTGAACCTCTGCCGGGCACAGACCTTGGGGTGTTGGGTCTGTGTGGACAGGGCGGGGGGAAGTAATATACCTGCCTGAGTGTAGGGGGCCCAGAGCACCCACCGGTGTGCCCTGGACAGCATGGTGGCAGGACAGTTTCACACCAGCATGTGAAGCGGACAGAGGGGTTGCTGCTATGAGAGCAACTGAGTGCGGGGTGACCTGGTCATGTGTGAAGGGGTTGGAAAGGTAGCCCCTGTGAGCTCTTGAAAATGACCAGCCAGGGCCCCCTTCCAGGACAGAGCCCCACAGGAAGGGAAAACTGCTGGGAGTGAGATCAGAGTTGAGCAGGACAGAGACCATAGAGAAAGAGGGAGAGGGTATGGGAAAAAGTGGGGGAGGGCATAGGCAGGCACCTCCGAAGGCCAGTCACCACGTGCGTTAAAATCACGTGAGCACGACAGAAGAGGGGTGTCTATGAAACGAGAAAAACCGTCTGTGCCAGGCCTCCTGCTAAAAGTTCCTGAACGTGAGATTCACATAAAAGTAACTGGACAGTATCAACATCGAATCCCATACAAATTTGCTACAAGAAAAATGAGAATAAGCAGAATAACATCCCTACAGAGAATAAAAGCACTTGAGAAGGATGTACTAAAAAAAAAAAAATGTAACATGCTATTTCAAAATAAGCTAAACATGCTTAAGAACGTGATAGAAAACATGAAGACAACACCACCCTAAGTCAATTTTTATAACTCAACAATGAGGTGACAAACCCAAGACTTAAAATTAAAAGAAAAAGTGACTTCATAAATGAGACTAAAGGAGAAGGAAGACAAGAGGACACAAGCCATGGATAATGCTTTAAGAGAAGTACAAGATGAAAAGGAGAAAATTTAAAATTCAAACAGAAACAAAACACATGATTAAAGGATGTGAGAGAAAATATCAAAGGTAGTTTTAGACCATCCTTTGTGGATACTTTAGGTCTCTGAGTTTGCAAGGCGGCCACGCAGGCCTTCCCTGAGCTAGTCGGGTTAATATGTGGCCTCTTTTTGTCTACATCACGTCGAGCTTCTAAGAACAAGTGTGTTCTTTCTGCGGGTTGGTCTCATTGCCCAGAGGAGAAGGAGGTGGGAAGGAAGGTGGGGGTGGCCGCGGGGAACCAGGGAGACAGTCACTGAGCCATTGTGGCCCCTGAGCAGGGGAGCCAGAGGGGTTGGAGGGGCTCAGGGTCAGTGGAAGTCGCCAAACTTCCAGGGCCGATGGCACCTGGCAGCCTAAGCAAGTCTGGCTCAGGGGCCCAGGCGGTTGCAGCTCCTGGTTCTGGCTGCTCTGCTGCCTCCACAAACAGAGGCTTAGTTTCTTTGTGCTCGGCTCTCTGATTTGCAAAATAAAGCAGGGGTATTCTGCAAGCCCAGCGTGTCGGGGAAAGAATGAAGATCGGTCTGAATTAATGTATCTCCAAAGCAGGGAGAGGGCTTGGCAAGGGACAAGACAGGCGGCTCCCGTTGTCCTGAGCTCCCAGCACCAGCAGAGCCATTGCCCGGTGCCAGGCACTGCTTTAAGCACTTTCCCCTCATCAACCTCCCAAGCTGGGCCCTCACATCTGCAGGCACAGCAGCCAGGCGGGTGTGCAGGAATCGTGGGCTTTCCCATCCAGATAGTGTCCCGCACTCACTCAGGGCAGGAGGGTGTCCTGTTGCTCAGATTCTGGCCTGAAGTGCTGAGCGACTCAGAACTCCGATTAGAGTGAGGCCCGCCTCCTCCATGGTCCCACAAGGTCATTATGAAGCTGGGCAACCACTGGGTCCGGGTTGCCTGTCACTACTTGAGCCAGTCCAGCAGAGACAGGGTTGAATCATATGTGAGCATTTATTCCAATAATGCCGGCAGCCTGGGAGAGCAGCAGATCGTCCACAAACATCTGCTCTACCCCTCCCCATAAGCCAGCTGCTTATATGGGGGACAAGGACAAAGATTACATGGGAAGAAGGCAAAAGGAATAAGAATGGGTGTTATGGTTACAGATTACAGGCCATGGGGGCAATGTGGGCTGGGGGTTTGCAAAGGGCAGGGGGCATCTGGGACTCCATTGTTTCCTTTCTATCATTTTATTTTTTATCCAATCCCAGGGGTTTCCCTGCTTTGCTTTCTCCCGCCTCTCTAGTCTATCACCAATGGATTTCATGTAACCCACCTATGTCCGGGCATGTGCTCTGATGTCAGTAAGTAGTTTAGTATTATGCTGTTATTTAATGTTATTTTGACTAGTGAGTCTAAAGATTTTGAAAATAGTTGGAAACTTTTTTTCTGTTTCATGTGTGATAACAGTTATGAATGTAGTTATATTTTTTGTAGTTATGGTATTATAAGTTATCCCACCTGCAAGTCCTATGGCTGCCGATTAAGGCTATAATATTGGCAATTATACTAGTAAGTCCAATTGTATGTTTTTTTTGTTTGTGATAGGGTTAAAAAACTTGATTTTTGTTGTTGTTGAGGGGGTACATTTTATTGTTTAGAATTCTGAACTTTTAGGGTTGAGGCTTTGTAAAGCAATGCCCCCTTGTGGAGTTTTGTCTAGGAATATAGTTAAGTATAAATATTTAGTTTTGCTTTGAGTTAATGTGGAATTAAGATTAGAGTGATTTAGTGATTTTAGCATAGTTATGGCATGTAAGGCATGGTGGTTCTCGTTAGAATAGCTATTTTTTATTTTTTTAAAATATATTTTATTGGTTTTTTACAGAGAGGAAGAGAGAGGGACAGACAGTTAGAAGCATCGATGAGAGAGAAACATTGATCAGCTGCCTCCTGCACACCCCCAACTGGGAATGTGCCTGCAACCAAGGTACATGCCCTTGACCAGAATTGAACCTGGGACCTTTCAGTCCACAGGCCAATGCTCTATCCACTGAGCCAAACCGGTTAAGGCAGAATAGTTATTTTTTAGAATGATGTTTTTAAAGAGTGGACTATCTGGTAATATTTATTTATCATTAGATTTTGTGTGGTGTCATTGTATATTGATGTCATTGATAACATTAAGTAGTTTTACAGTGTAATTATTGGCATTTGGTCTGGCATTACCGTATTTGCCGGCGTATAAGACGATTTTTTGGCCCTGAAAAATATGCCTCCAAGTGGGGGGTCGTCTTATACGCCAGGTACACTTCAGATAGACTGCCCATAGTGCTTGCCCCGTGCCATAGTGGCCTCCCGATGCCTGCCCACTTCATTCCACATACCGTTCAGGCATCAGCAGCGCTGCTGGGGCTCTGAA
>NW_006289713.1:3378916-3380943 GCF_000327345.1 Myotis davidii
GTTAAAATCAAATCTGATATTGTTTTACCTTTTATTTGGTGTGTGGAAGGTGTGCGGAAGAGGGGGTAGTCTTATACGGCGAGTATATAACAAACTCTGTATTTTGAGTGGAAATGTTAGGGGGTCGTCTTATACGCCCAGTCGTCTTATACGCTGGCAAATACGGTAATTTTTTTATTATAGGTTTTTTGAAATGATGTTTTATTTTTGAAGTAGCAGGTAGCATTTTGTTGTGGGCCATATCTAGATAGATAGATAGATAGATAGATTGATTGATAGATCTATAAGACTTTGCTCTGAAGCCAACTATAATGAGTTTTTGTATATAATTAAAAATTCCATTGGAGGGAAAGCTAGTGTAGAGATTAGTATAGAGGATGGTGGTTATGGGTGTAAAGTGTTAATGTTGAGTGGAGTTACCTGGGATTGCAGAAACTTGAATAGCTGTATTACGGGCGGATAAAGGAGCCTGATAAGGCAGCTTAGAAGGGTATTAGTAGGATCGGCCGGTTGCCCTAATATAGTAGCCTGTGTGTCTGAAATGGGCTGTTGGTGACATATTTAATAACTGGATTTAGATATTTGTGATAATATTTTGGGGGTTGTTAGGTAGAGAGAGTTATTTTGTCACATTATAGTTAGAGATGGATGGTAGTAAGTAATAATTACTAAAAGTATGTACATGTTCATTTGTCTTATTTTTGAATGATGTAGTATTCATCTGGCAACTTCGGGTATTTTGGTTGTTGTATGAGTGGAGAGCAAGACAGGGTGCAGTCCCTACCATAAGAGTGGGAGTTGCGAATCAGGAGATCCATCTCTCCAGGTTTTAAGGAGGATCTGGGAGCCAGGCTCATACACAAGAGGGGAATTAGTAGTTGTGGGGTCTATCGGTGACCATATTCTTGTAAGGCTTGTTGAAATTTGGTTAGTGGTCTGAAATAATGGGTGGCTGTAGCTATTTTTCCATGAAAAAGAAGGTCAGAATAAAGGAAGGGTCTCCCATATTGGGTCTCAAAGGGGCTTCATTGGCGCTGAGTAGTTGGGCTGTCTGGAGTCCTTAAAAGAGTGATAGGAAGGATTTGAAGTCAATTTTCTTTGTTTGTTGTTATTGTTGTTGTTTTGCAGAGTGTGCTAATGTTTTTCTTAATAGTCTGGTTAACTTTTCTATTTTTTCTGAGGATCGAGGTCTCCAGGCTGAGTGTAAGTGCCAGTGGACCCCAAGAGCCTTGCGGACTCCCTGTGTAATATGGACAGTAAAGGAAGGCCTTTGTAATGACCTGGGTATTCCACATTGAGGAATAATCTCTTATAAGAAATTTTTGACTCCCTACTGGGTTCTTTTTGTCCTGGTGGGAAAAGTTTCTCTCCAGCTGGTAGAGGTGTCAACAAAGACGAGTAGCCCTGGCCGGTTTGGCTCAGTGGACAGAGCGTCAGCCTGTGGACTGAAGGGTCCCGGGTTTGACTCTGGTCAAGGGCATATGCCTGGGTTGTGGGCTCGGTCCCCAGCAGAGGGCTACAGGAGGCAGCCGATCAATGATTCTCTCTCATCATTGATGTTTCTATCTCTCTCCCCTCTCCCTTCCTCTCTGAAATATATATATGTTTTGGCCTTGACATGAGGGCATTTGATTGAAGTCAATTTGCCAGTCTTCCCCTGGGTAGTGTTGTGCCCAGATTTCAAGGTTCCCAAAAAGCCCACCAGGGAGTCAGCGAGTCTGATGCAAAAGCAAAGAGTCCTTCATTTCGAACTAGTTCGGCTCCCCAACCACACTCACCAATGCAACGGTAAGCCCCAGTGGCCGAGAGAGCGCGAGGCCTGATGGGATTGTGGGTTTTATAGTAAGGGCAGGGGAGGGGACTGTGGGCCCCGCCGACTGGCCAGGCACAAGTCGGATCTCGTTACACAGGATGTGGTCAACTCTATGGCGTGCACGTCCCTTGGTTGTCATTGGTTAGTTCAAAGAAATCCCGGGCATGGCCAGCAGGGGCCTGGGCTTCCGGGACGAAGGTACTTTCCTGAGCAC
>NW_006289713.1:3380956-3381534 GCF_000327345.1 Myotis davidii
CTGCGCCAGGCTCCCGCCATGGGCTGGGGAGTCGGTGTCTGAGGCCGCCAGCAGCATGGTCAGGCTGTGTCTCATGGGGCACAGCGGCCGGCCCATGTAGGCCCCGCGACGACTCGCCCTTTCAGGTAGGGTCCTCTTTGAGCAGGTTTTCCTAAAGGAGGAGGCTTGGGTCCCTCCTCCTTTATTTGTGGCACACAGGGCACACTTCTGACACACCTGTCGGATGGTTTTCTTTAGGCCCTTTTTAGTAAAAAGACATCGACAAACTTTTTAAAACATATTCCGCGTAAAATGGCAGGAGTCATGTAACTTTTTAATAACTTCCATTGTAGGGTTTGGAAGGTGAGTGAGATTTCCCTCCTGGCATCATTTTCAGTGGTTTGGATATATTGTTGTTTGGCCCAATTAATTTTCTCCTGGTTTATACCGAGGGGTTGGGGCCTTCTCTCGTCCCATTGGAATTAAAGGCCCTAACAAGCATGTCAAACTCGCAGCCGGCGGGCCGCATACCTCCTTTAAATGAATGAGGCACGCGGCCCGAGTTTGACATGCTTGCCCTAGAAGGGAACCTTGAATAG
>NW_006289713.1:3381651-3389536 GCF_000327345.1 Myotis davidii
TAAAGTAATTTAAGAATTGGAGGCCCATGTTTGATAGGGGTATTCCTTGTCATGAGGTATTTTCTTTCTTTCTTTTAATGTATTTATTTATTTATTTTTCTTTTTTTTTTGTTTTGTTGTTGTTGTTTTTTTTTTTCTTTTTACTAATCCTGAGGATATTTTCTCATTGGTTTTTTGAGAGCGTGGATGAGAGAGGGAAAGACAGAGAAACTTCGATGTGAGAGAAACACATCGATTGGTTGCCTGTGCCCCCACCAGGCCCCACCAGAGCCTGGTCCAGGGAGGAGCCTGCAACCAAGGTACTGTCCTTGGCTGGAATCGAACCTGGAACCCATTGGTCCGCAGGCCGATGCTCTATCCACTGAGCAAACCGGGTAGGCCTTTTTCTTTCTTTTTACGTAGTGGGCCTGAGTATGAAGTATCAGAAATGTATATTCAGAGCCAATGTGAATATTGATTCTTTTTCCTTTTCCTAATTTAAGGGCTTTTGTTAGGGGTATTAGTTTAGTTGGCTGGGCAGAAGTCCCAGGAGGGAAGGCTCGGGCCTCGGGGACCTGTTGAGATGTGCCAATTGCGTAGCCAGCAGAGGACATCCCAAACTGTTTTTATTAGAGAACCGGACCTCGACAATGTTGTCTAGTGGTTGGTCCTTCCGGTCTCTCCTGCCGGCATAGGTTTGATTGATAATTTTGTTGTAGGAATGGAGGGGCTCGTTGTCGCCTGCGGGGCGGGTGTTCAGGTGGTTGGAATTAGAGTGGAGTAGTGCTTTATCCTGACTTGGGGTTTTTTAGATATTAAAATTTAGTATTTTAGTATTTTGTTGTAAGTCAGTAGGGTCCCTTATGTTTTGGAAAGGAGTTTATCTGGTGGGAGGAAGAAAGGGTGATTTTTGTTTAAGAGTAATCTTGGAAGCCTCCTCCACTACAGAGCTGTTGCTGTAATTATTTTAAGGCAGTGAGGCCATCCCCGGGGCATGGAGTCTAAGTTTTTGGAGAGGTTCCCAATAGGTTGTTTTATGGGCCCTAGATTTTGGGTTAGAATCCCTACCGCTACCCCCTGTTTTTTATTTGGAAAGGGTTTTGGGGTTTGGTTGCCCAAGAGCAGGCGCCTTTATTAGAGCTGTCTTTAATTGGGCAAACGTCTGTTTTTGTTTCTCATTTTAGGGCAGAGGAATTTGTTCAGGCTCTGATCTGAGCGCCTGATATAGAGGCTTTGCTATTTTCCCATGCCCTGGGATCCCTAGTCTACAGTAACCCATCGGTCCGGGAAAGCTCGGAGTTGTTTTCGGGTATTGGGATCTGGGATGTGTTATGGCCTGTCTTCTTTTTGGAGATAATTTTTGTTCTCCTAGGTTGAGAGTGAGTTCTAAGCAATTTATTCATTGTAGTGTTTGTGTCTTTTCTCTGGTTAGTTTGTATCCTCTTTCGGCAAGAAAATTTAGAGTCTTAGTTATATGTTGAAGGTCTGGTTTTTTGGTGGGGGAGTAGATGAGTAAATTATTGACATTGAATGACCTGGCCACCTGCCAGCCCCCTTCAAGAGAGAAGTTCTTTAAATCTCTTGTGAAGACCTGCCCAATAGGTGGGGACCGTCCTAGAAGCCTAGGGGCAGTACTGTCCAGGTGAGCTTGTTTATCTGTTCATTCAAAGGCAAATACGCGTTGACAAGATAAGTCTAATGAAATGCAAAGGAAAGCATTCTTAAGATCTAAGGCCAAAAATCATTTGGTCTTTGGGGAAATTTTTTCGAGGATTGTCTATGGACTGGGGATGAGAGCATGAATGGAGATTATGGCTTCTTCTATGACTCATAGATCTTGAATTAATTTATGTTCCCCATGTTTCTTTTTGACTGGCAAAATTAGTGTGTTACAGGGTGAGGTGCAGGGGTTAATAACGCATGTTGAAGGCATTTCATAATTAAGGGGCATAGTCCCTCTCTCGCTTCTGTAAGCAGACACATGGAACAGGGAAACTGAGATGCAGCTGAACAAACTGGGAGAGCCACTTACTACAGGTGCAGAAGGTCGCCTTTCTAGAGATGACATGGAGGCCTCGGTTGTATTTCAGCTCCAGACCCAGAAAAGCAACAGAACCGGGGGTGAGGACGGGGGGTGCAGGGTTGGCAACACCAGGACCGGCTTCACTGACTGACAACCCCCTAACCTGACACTGACCAATCAGTGGAGACCGGGACCCTGGAGGAGCACACCTAGAAAACAGAGTAATATTCTGCTGGAAGCCTCCTTTAAGAAACGGTCCCTCATAATCACCTGGGCTCATGCTGAGAAATCTTTCCTGCATGAAATCAAGAGCCCACACACTACCAGTTGGCCCTAGGCAGACCTGCCAAAGGCCAGGTCCCCTTTCCAGTAACAGACGGATGGGATACTGTTTGTGGTTGGGGAAGCTGGTGGGGTTTTAACTTTAATAATTATAGGATGTGTTGTTTGGGCTTGCCCAGGTATCTCAGACGCCCTAACCTGGGGGTTTATTCTAAGGTCTAGATCATTTTTGAAGGTTCTGGGATTTTCTTCAGGGCATAATGCTAACAGAGCCGAGGTAAGGTTATTTGGGTGCCTAATTTGTTTAAAATATCAAGGAGGGGAGTGGGGCATTTTCACCATTATTAGGAATTGACATGAGAATATAATTTAGCTCCAGAGACAATATAAAGGCAGAGTAAAATTTTTCTGGGTATTCCATTTATTCCCATTACTTGGCTAGTCCTGGAAGAGAGCTGTCCGAATAGGAGGTGAGCACACAGTAAGAGGCGCCTGTATTTAAAAGAAAATGTGTGGTCCTGTCTGCCACATCCAGGGTTATCCTTGGCTCTGTCCCTTTGATGATGATAGTTGATTCAGAAACCGGCTGAACCCCCTCAATTCAAGGCCAACGTGGATTCTGACCCGGAACCCCCGGCCCTTGGGGCACTCCCACCTCCAATGGCCAGATTTTCAGCAGCAGCATAAAGCAGAGGGGATCGCTCCCTTGGTCAGGCATCCTCTGGCCTACTGGATGTCCAAGAAGTGGGTGCCCGGTCCCATTCCTAGCTTTTGGAGCTTTATTCAGATATCAGGAGTGGCTTGGGCTAAAAACTGATCCTTCACGGTTAAATCTTTTTCTGGGGAATTCAGATTAAGGTTTGCATATTTTAGAAGAACCTCCCATGGCCTTTCTACAAAGGCATTGGGGTTTTCTGTTTGCTCTCGGTCAGTGGTGGCTAGTTTATTGAAGTTGACTGGCCTACTCTTGCTAGCCATTATTCCATATATTAGACATCCTGACAGATGATCCCTAGCCCAGATTCCATTTGGGTTACTGTAGTTCCATCCTGGCTCATTTGGGGGAACTGAACCTAGGGGATATGGCTGATTGATCATGTGTATGTCATTAGCATGCTATATAACTGCTTCGCTGATGGTCTGACGTTCCCCAGGAGTAAGTGTTACATGTAAAAGAAACAAGATGATGACCGGAATGGCGAGCCAAGGTGTTTTCCTGGGGTCATGTCTTGCGACACCAAAGAATGAGCTACGCAGACCAGAAAATTTAAGCAAAAGTGTGGAAAATTTATTAGAAGAAGATTCAGACTCCCTGCAAGGGGAGGTTGTTTAGCTATTTCTATTGCTTATCTTTGGCCCTTATTAAACCAGTAATGGGCTGCCTGTTAAGGCCTTGTAGTACAAAGGTATATATTTGCCACAAGCCTGCTTCCGTGTCTACTTGTGTCATCACCTGATTGACTTGTTTTTACCCAGCAATGGACCTGAACTTTCTCTGTTCCTGTGCTGAACTTTCTCTGTTCCTATGTGTTCATACACCTTGTTGCTGTAGGCCCTCCCTTGTTTTCCCATGCCTCCTGCTTTGAATCCAGAAACATTTTGTTATTTCTGCTTGTGTGGTCCCTGTGGTTAGGCTGCTCAAACTGCCATGTCTGCCCCTGCACATGTTCCACCTGCCTTTGTTTTCCCCTGGGCCCCTGCCCTATCTGCCTATGTTCAAGTTAACCCTCATAGTCCCCATAGTCTCCTCAATTAGGAGACCCCAACTGCTGTTGGGAGCAGGGATGACGACTGCTCTGACTACTTCCTGCTGACAATGGGCGTTGTGGGGGAGCAGTCGTCAGGTCCCATTGGAGGAGGCCGGTCTAGGGGTCCATGATAAAAGGCAGTTGACTCCATCTGGGGTTACATTTGGAGTTTTATAGCCTCTATGCGAGAAGAAACAAAATGTATTAGGAGGTTTAATGAGGGCCAAAGACAAGCAATAGAAATAGCTAAACAAAGGGCTGAGAAAAGGGACTAGCCAGCTTCTTAGGGATGGGATTATTTCTTTAATTTGCTGTAAGTCCTGTATGGAAAACGATACCTGGACCAGGCTGGGTCAAAACTATTCCCCTGCCATTGCCTGGAGAGGGCAGATGGTACTCAGGGGCCTGCGTGTCTGAGTCCCCTTTGGTCCTGGTGGGACTAGTCCTTCCAGGGGACTTGTATTATAAGGAGAACAAGATGGCTTAGGTATATTCTGTGGGCCACTAGGCCCTGTCATTTTCTTAGGGGTTTTTGACTCTCTGGTATTGTTTTTGGGACAAGGCTGTCAAGAACTAGGGTTCAATATTGCATTGCTGACATAATTTTTATTGTTTCTTAAAGTAAAGAAAGCCTGGATATATGAGACCTTAAACTACTTCCCTTCTCCCATATGGAAAAGATTTAATTGCAAAAAGGTATTGTAGTGAATACTTCCCTCTGGGGCCATATCTCTCTATTTTCTAGTTGATACTGAGGCCATGTTTGGGTACAAAAAAAAAAAATCCAGTGTTTCTTCATAAGGGTCTGAGGGTCGAATGCATCCCACTGTTTAAGAATACAGCCCAAAGGGCTATCTGCACGGGGTGTGGACAAAGTGCTTCCCATCTGTAAGAAAACACACAAAAGGATGTCCACCATCCTCTGTGATCCTCCCTTCTCTGTTTGGGGCATCCCCTCCTAGATGAGGGATGTGAGAGAGTGCCTCTTTGTGTGAAACCACAAAAGAGGATCTGCCGGACTAGTTGCACTTACTGGCATGATGAGGTCTAGGGTGAGAAAACCTGTTAGTGTGCGCCCACTAACAGAACTGACCCACTGGACTGTGCGCACTTACCAGCGTGGTCCTACCCGGCACCCATCCTGCTCCATATGTGGGGAAGCATGTACTAACCCGTGATTGAAAGTATCTGAAATGGTTTTAGTGTTTTTGAAGTACCCACTGAGTTTCCCAAAGGTGTTGAAAAAGAAGGGCCTCTAGGCTGAGGGCTGGTAGAGTTCAGCCAGTACCCAGAGCTCTGGACTGACCAGTACCCAGAGCCCGGGGAAAGTACAAACAACTTCGGTCTTATTCCTATGTGTGCCCTCACTATCAAAAGATCTATCTTTTCATTCTGGTCTCCCCAGTGTGTCAGCAATGAGGTTCATATGTGGAAAGTAAGGACTAGGACTTTACATCCACTGTTGAAGTAACTCCTTACTGGAAAAGGACTAAGCAAATCTCACATTAAAGGGGGTGACATTTTTCTTCAGAGCCAAGAAATCCTTGTTCTCTGTCAGAAGGACGATGAGGCCTGAGCACGGAAGGAGGTGGCGATGGTATTTAGAGGTGGTATTCCCTGTGTGCGAGAAGGGCTTGTAACCTGGTGGAGACAAACTTAACAACAATTATAACACACTAGGGGCCCAGTGCACAAATTTGTGCACCTTGAAAGGAACTGTGGGCCGTGAGGCTGCAGTGGGCACAGTGGTGGGTCCAGCCCATCCTCCAGCCCCTGCCTGACCCCTCTCGTCATGGCCCCTGTTCCCCTGTCTACCAGCAGCCCTGCTCCCGCCATCGCTGCTCCCACACGCTGATGGTGCCTGCCCCACTCACACATGCTGACGGTGCGGAGCGATTGGGGCCAGCACCATCACCTCTGCTGCCCCAATCGCCTCTCAGGAGCAGGGGGAGGTGGAGAAGCCCTCAGGGGCAATTGGGACCAGTGCCATGCACAGGCAGCGGTGCAAGCAGCAGCTCCGACGCAAAGAGCAAGTGTGAGCGGGGCCATTGCCAGCAGCAGGTATGAGAGGCAGCTGCCTGCCCCGATAGCCCCTCAGGAGCAGGCGGAGGTGGAGAAGCCCTCAGCGGTGATTGGGACCAGTAGCCGCCACTCGCACCTGCTGATGGCACTGAGCATTTGGGGCTGGCACTGGGCACTGGCAGTGGGTGCAAGGGGCGGCTCTGGCACCAGCAGCAGGTATGAGGACCAGGGCAGGACTGTGGTGCACAGGAGCAAAGAATTTTCAGAACCACTAGAGATTCACCCTGATGACAACAACCAGCACCCCGCCTTGGTCTGGCGCCCCTGCTCACCTACTCCACCATACCGCTATGGCAAAAACCCGCCATGTTCCATGCTCTGCCACCTGCTGCCGATGCCCACCATGTTCTTGTGCGCCCCTTGGTGGTCAGCACATATTATAGTGACCAGTGGTTCGATTGTTCTGCCATTCGGTCTATTTGCATATTAGGGTTTTATAGAGAGAGATGGTACAAGCATTTTAGTGTTCAATGATTCCAAGGCCAAAGATGGGAGAAAAGCAAGTATTAGTTTGGAGAGCTGTAGCTAGCATTCAAGAAAACTAGACAAACTTAGGCTTCAGTTTAATTCATAGGTGAAAGATGAAACGTTAAAATAATTAATTGGAATCAACTGACAATTGTGTATTATAAAGTATGTTGAAATATAATTTCTCTCCCCAAAGCCACCTCCATTCTTATTAAAGACCAATTCACTTATTGCACCAAGTCTAGTTTTAACTTGGCCTGAGTGTTTGCAGGAACACAACAAGAGCAGTAACTGACTGTCCAGGCTCTTTTAAAATCTGTTTTGCTGGAATCTCATGATCAAGCTTTAATGAGCCCCTCCCGGCAAGAAGCTGAGCCACCTAGCTGCCATCAGGCTTGCCTGCAATCCCTGCAGATTTGGGGTGCAGTCCTCAAGTTTTTGAGGTTCCCATGGGTGTCTTGAGGTCCTTCTCAGGCCATCTCTCGGGAAAGTAACCTTCGTTCCTTACCTGGAAAGACTGCCGTAAACCACATGACCAAGTGAGGCACCAGGCTATTCTCCAAGGGGCCTACACTGGCTTCAAGTCCTCCGGGGACATCCAGAGTCCAGGCATGACTCTCAGACATGACACCCCAGCAAAAGTCTTCGTTAATAAAACTATTATTGGAAACTGGTCTTATGGAACCCATGAGAAGAAACGCATTGCCATGACTCATTTATTCTTGAGGGATTAGGTAGGGAGAAAAATATACAATTTACCAAATTGTTTTGTTTCCTTGTATCTGAAAAACAAAAGTTCAAAAATTAGGAATACCTTTAACAAAAGTCACAAAATCTGCATTTTGAAAAAATCTATTCGAGGAGGAGATCCAAGATGGCGGCATAAGTTAACGCCGGAGATTGCTGCCTCGAACAACCAATTCAAATTACACCTAAAAGATGGAACGGACATCATCCAGAACCACAGGAAGGCTGGCTGAGTGGAAATTCTACAACTAGGAGGAAAGAGAATATCATACCCAGACTCAGAGGAGGTGCAGTGCTGAAGTGAAATATTCAGGTGCGGAGTGAATGCGGAGTGGGCTGGTGGCTGAGGGCGCGGTTGTCTGTTTCAATCGGGAGGGAGTCTCAGACTCTGAGCTTCAGATCCGGGCGAGTCTCTAGGGACCCAGACTCAAACGGAAGAAGAGGGATTGTCTGGCTTCAGTCGGAACTCGAAGGCAGCTTTCTCTCCGAGGTTGGAGAGGTTGCTGGGACTCTGAGAGGCAGAGCCCCTGGGGACGGCACTGAGAGCAGGCATAAC
>NW_006289713.1:3390190-3395838 GCF_000327345.1 Myotis davidii
AGGGATCTTTTAAGAAGAGGAAGAAGAAGAAAAAGGTAAAGAAACAAATTAAGAACAACAAATACACATCTATCAACAAGTGAATCTAAGAATCAAGTGAATAAATAATCTGATGAACAGAATGAACTGGTGATTATAATAGAATCAGGGACATAGAAAGGGATTGGACTGACTATTCTTGCGGGGGAAAGGGGTGTGGGAGATGCGGGAAGAGACTGGACAAAAATCGTGCACCTATGGATGAGGACAGTGGGTGGGGAATGAGGGCGGAGGGTGGGCGGGAACTAGGGGAGTTATGGGGGGAAAAAGAGGAACAAATGTAATAATCTGAACAATACAGATTTAATAAAAAAAAATAAAAATAAAAAAAATCTGCATTTTGCCTTCTCACAGAAATGAATTTATATGAGAGACCTTGACGGTTCTGTGAAAAGCCAATCAATCAAAGCAATCAAGGTATGTATCTTCATTGAAAAAGCAAAGCAAGTAAACCTATACCTCTGGCTCATGAAGCATAAACAGGCCCCCAACCAATCAGAAGAGTAGGCTGGGTGGGGGTCCAATACACCATACACCCTCCTGTCTGTAGGTCTCTGCTGAGTATGTTGGTGCAGATTAAATCTCAAGACTCCCCATTATTTTGTTGTAGTCTTTTCAGAAATCATGAGAAGCAGCTGGCAAACTTTCCCTTGCCAACCCTTGACACTGCCGGCCTCTCTGCCTGGGGAGTAAAACGGCCTTTTTTCCTTTCCTCTTCACCCCTCCCTTTCGGCAGGGAAGGTTTTATTTATTTATTTATTTATTTATTTATTTATTTATTTATTTATTTATTTTTAACCACGTGCTTTGTGCCCTTGGCTGGGGAAGGTAATGGTTGTTAGTTACAAGCTGGTTGCAAGTTGCCCACAGTGTTTGGCTTTGTTTCCTTGTAACATTTTCCCTTGTAAACATAATTTTCACAAACCTTTTTATAACTTTTAGGAATAACTAGTTTTCAAACTGCATCTCTATGCATCATGCCTTTTATTACCAACGTCACATAACTTCCAATTAATAATTCTTAGAAGCTTCAATCCTCAATAACCAAGACAAGCAAACAACCAGCATTTCTTAGATTGACACCCATGAACATATTCTAAACAGACTTAGTTTCAAAGCACACTTTCCATAAAGCAAAAGACATTACAACCACTCCAAATCCACCTTGCAGACTTTTTGCAGTATAGATAAAAGCAAGCGATCCAGCAATCAAAGCTGTATTGCGTTAACTTGATCTGCACACATGGCTAAGTATTCCCCAGAAACTTGTATTTAAAAGGTGGCCAGACTTGAGTTTTTGACCAGGTACTTGCATTTCAAAGGTCATAGGGACCACAGGAGAGCACTGTTGTAAATCCAAACCCCGCAGTCCTCCTCCATCCTGCCTGGTGCTCTGCCACCCTACTGTATGGAAATGCCCTGATCTACCTCCCCATCCTACTCCAAATCCTTGCTAGCACATGGTGTGGTGTGAACGCTAGAGGGCATTCCCTCCCTGGCTCCCCTCGCACCCTACTGAAGACCCGAAGACCCTCTGATCCCCGCAAGGTCACTGCAAGGAGCTGGAAGAAATCAGACCTGTGGGGGTAAGGTGCAAGGAGGCACTGAGGAGATGAGGGAATCCTCCGTTCACGCATGGCTGGGTCCATCTGTGGTAGGGGACACCCAGATGGCAGATCAACCAGCCTGGGCCGGGATCTGAAGAATTTAGCGCTGCTCTACCCTCAACCTCGTGCAGGAGGAGGAAAAAGCAGGAAAGTTTGAGCAGATCTTTGGCAATAGAAATCCTAACATTTTGATGTTGGCATCTCTTGCCCAAGGATTGGTTTTGGTTTTCTGAGTGAAACCCAATGACCTTTGGGCAGTTGGACAAAGGCACCAGAGTTCTGGGAGAGGGGCCTTGAAGGAGGGCCTGGCCTCAGTAAGATTTTCTTACGGAGAGCTTCTCTCTAGTTTTCTACAGTAAAGAATGCATCTTGCCAGCCTCTCGATGCTGCACAGATGTGTTTCTCAAATGATGTCCTGTGTCAGCACCTCAGCTGTGGGGTTAGGGGAAGAATGTGGAGGGTGGGTACCATGATACACAGCTAATGGGAAGATTCTGGGGTGGACGCTTCAAAATGCTCTTCCAGGTATCCTGGGGGACAAAAGGGCCAGTCACAGGAGTGGGGGATGAGCAACATAAACTGATGAACAAAAATAGAGCCAGAGTCATAGCAGCATTGAATAGACCATCCAACCTAAGAGAGAAAGCGGGTGGGGGGGCGTGGGCCTGCAGACTGAAGGGTCCCAGGTTCGATTCCAGTCAAGGGCACATGCCTGACTCGTGGGCTCAATCCCAGTAGGAGGCGTGCAGGAGCCAGCCAATCAATGATTCTCTCTCATCAGTAATGTTTCTCTCTCTCCCTCTCCCTTCCTCTCTGAAATCAATAAAAATATATTTAGCTTCCTCTCGTCAGGCGTCCTCGTGGGAGTGACATCATCTTTAAACCCTGCATGGCAATCCCTGACACACCGCTGTCATGCCCAGGGAAGACGGGGCGACCTGGAAGTCCAGCTACTTCCTTAAGATCATCCAACTCCTGGATGATTATCCAAACTGCTTCATTGTGGGAGCAGCCAATGTGGGCTCCAGGCAGAGGCAGCAGATCCGCAGGTCCCTCCGCGGGAAGGCTGGGGTGCTGATGGGCAACAACACCATGATGCGCAAGGACATCCTGGGGCACCTGGAAAACAGCCCAGCTCTGGAGAAACCGCTGCCTCAGATCGGGGCAATGTGGGCTTTGTGTTCACCAAGGAGGACCTCCCTGAGATCCGGGACCTGCTGCTGGCCAATCGGATGCCAGCTGCTGCCCGTGCTGGTGCCATGGCCCCGTGTGAAGTCACGGTGCCAGCCCAGAACACTGTCCTGGGGCCAGAGAAGACCTCCTTCTTCCAGGCTTTAGGCATCACCGCTGAAATCCTGAGTGACGCACAGCTGATTAAGCCTGGAGACAAAGTGGGAGCCAGCGAAGCCACACCGCTGCACATGCTGAATATCTCCCCCTTCTCCCCTGGGCTGGTCACCCAGCAGGTGTCTGACAATGGCGGCATCTACAACCCGGAAGTGCTTGACATCACAGAGGAAACGCTCCATTCCCGCTGCCTGGAGGGTGTCCGCAATGTTGCCAGCGTATGCCTTCAGATTGGTGACCCAACTGTTGCGTTAGTCCCCCATTCTATCATCAATGGGTACGAGCCAGTTCTGGCTTTGTCTGTGGAGACTGATTACACCTTCCCACTTGCTGAAAAGGTCAAGGCCTTCTTGGCTGATCCATCTGCTTTTGTGGCTGCTGCCCCTGTGGCTGCTGCCCCTGTGGCCGCTGCCACCACTGCTGCTCCTGCTGCTGCAGCAGCTCCACCCAAGGTTGAAGCAAAGGAAGAGTCGGAGGAGTCGGACGAGGATATGGGATTTGGTCTCTTTGATTAATTACCAAAAAGCAACCAGCTCAGCCAACTCTATTTGAGAAACAAAGAAATAAAGCTTACTTCTCTTAAAATATATATTATATTTTTTAAAAAAGGAGGGGACTTTCTCTAATTAATGGGGTTTTCAAAGAGGCTTTAATTCCTACTATTACTCGAGATTCTAGATGATTCCTGTCCCAGAGAACTCCCCATCTTCACATCTCAGTAATGTGCAGCACGGCAGCAAAGCCTGCAGTTTATACTAAATAATGAATGACTAATACTTAGAATCTTGATAGTGAGGCAACTGTAGCGATAAGGAGGCCAGTGGGTACCTCTAAAGCAGCGGTTCTCAACCTGTGGGTCGCGACCCCTTTGGGGGTCGAACGACCCTTTCACAGGGGTCGCCTAAGACCATCAGAAAACACATAGAATTACATATTGTTTTTGTGATGAATCACTATGCTTTAATTATGTTCAATTTGTAACAATGAAATTGGGGGTCACCACAACATGAGGAAATGTATTAAAGGGTCGCGGCATTAGGAAGGTTGAGAACCACTGCTCTAAAGGATGGGGGAAGGCCAGTGTCTCAGGTGGTTGGGTAGAATGTCAAATGGATGCCCTTTGGCCATTTTCATCATTTCACCCAAAGGCATTTAAGATAATGGAGAACTACTATCAAGGGTGTCTTTTCGCCCTAGCCGGTTTGGCTCAGTGGATAGAGTGTCAGCCTGCAGACTCTAGGGTCCCAGGTTCGATTCTGGTCAAGGACATGTACCTTGGTTGCGGGCACATCCCCAGTGGGGGGTGTGCAGGAGGCAGCTGATCGATGTTTCTAACTCTCTATCCCTCTCCCTTCCTCTCTGTGAAAAATCAATAAAATATATATTTTTTTAAAAAAGGGTGTCTTTTCTCCCTAGGGCCTGGGGTGGAGAGTACATGCTGGCAGGATGATCCAGGGCCTGCGTGAGAAATGAGCTACATCTACATCAGCCTCATACCCCACATGAGCTCCTGAATGGGACCAGACAAGGACATTATTGGGAAAACCAGCAAACTCCAAATTAAGCTTGAAATTTAGCTGTCAAGTCCCAGTGTTGGCTTCTGAGTTTTGACCGATGTACCATGGCCATGGGAAAGGAACACACAAGAACTATTGGGCCCAGCAGTATGGCTCAATGGTTAAGCACTGACCTATGAACCAGGAGGTTACGGTTCAAATCCAGGTCAGGACACAGGTCCCGGATGCTGGCTCGATCCCCAGTGAGGGGGCATGCAGGAGGCAGCCGATGATGATTCTCTCTCATCCTTGATGTTTTTATTTCTCTCTCCCTCTCCCTTCCACTTTCTGAAATCAATAAAAACATATTTAAAAAAAGAACCATTGGAACTATCTTTGCAACTTTTCTGCAAATCCACAATTATTCCAAAATAAAAAAAAATGTATTTAATTTCATAATAATTTTAAAAAGCCACAGTGAAAGCTAAGAGGCTGGAGAAAGAGGAGAGGGGCAGGCCCGGTGGGTGGAGGGCTGGCGGCGGGAAACGCTGAGAGCGGATTATTAATGCTGTGGGGACGGAGGTGGGGGAGGGCTTGGCTCTGGCTGCAGGAAGCTAGAGGTCAAGGTCTGGCAGGAGAGAAGGATGTTGATGGACCCTGAGCCCTGGGCAATCACTTTACCACCTGGCCGGCAGAAAGGGGGTTTTTGAGTCCATTTGTTTCAGAACCGGGGAGCACATCAGCATTCAGGGGTTTCCATAGATACCTGAAGACACTGGATGATGGTGAAGCCAGGGGTTGCAAACATCCGGTATTCGGTTGGCCTCCTTTCCCCGGCTCCTCTGTCCTCTGTCCGGATTATGAAAGCCTGACAGACTCTACCGGGGCCCCAGGGTGCCAGCCACACTCACTCCCAGGGTACTGTGTGTGAGTAAATGTGAAATGAAGACTCTTTTAAAAAATAACGCAGACAAAAAAGCAGCTTCTAACACAGTATCTATCTGGGAGCGACCAGTGAATTCCCAGCGTCTGCCTTTCTGAGCCATGACAGCCAGCCTGTAGGTAAGACCGAGTGTGCAGCTGCAGGTCTGCGGGGGACCCACGAACTCTGTCTGTGACGCCAGCAGCAGGTCAGGCTCCGCGGCACAAAAAGCTTGGG
>NW_006289713.1:3395910-3398316 GCF_000327345.1 Myotis davidii
AGGGGCTAGTCCCAGAGCCTTCCTCTTGGGCCCCTGGACGCCGGGAGGGATGATGCAAAGCTGGTGTCACGTGGCCTCCTGGGGATGCCGCCGTGGGTGGGCAAAGGCTGCCCTCTGCTGGCGGCTCCAGCATTGAGGAGAAGCTCCGCGCTTCTACTCAACTTCCAGGCCAAGTTGCATCAGCCAGGCCAGGGGGAGCCCAGGGAGAGTGACTCAGGCTCACGGCTAAACTGAAGTTGTTGGGAGGTGTAGATGCTGGGGGGAAGCTCAGGCCCCTTTCGCATTGCTGTGGGAACTGTGCCCACAGCCCCGACATATTCCTGGGCCTCACCCCGGCCAGGGCAACTAGTGACCCCTTAGACAGGGGTGGGCAAACTTTTTGACTCGAGGGCCACAATGGGTTCTTAAACTGGACCGGAGGGCCGGAACAAAAGCATGGATGGAGTGTTTGTGTGAACTAATATAAATTCAAAGTAAACATCATTACATAAAAGGGTACGGTCTTTTTTTTTTTTTTTTAGTTTTATTCATTTCAAACGCAGGCCGTAGTTTGCCCACGGCTGCATTAGAACCGTGGCGCTGCTCAGCGCCTCGAAAGAAGCTCCGGCTGTTGTTGCTGAGCCCAGGCCCTGGGGTCTGCCCCTCTTTGCCCACATCCTTGGCCCAAGAAAGGGTCCGGTCTACTCCACCCTGGCCACCTGGGCCGGGTCCAAAGCGGTTTCATGTTAAGAGAAAATAAGACCTCATCTTCAGCGTAAGTATAGTCTCACAAAGAAATGCAGACCTCTTCCCAGACACTGGGCAGGCCTGGGTTAAGGAACAGAAATGGGAGGGTGGGGATGCTCACTTCACAAAGTACCTGGTAATTTTTTTTAGAACAATTCAGCAAAATTAAATTCCGGTTTATTGTTGGACAGCATTGCTTCACACATACATCAAACAGGTCAAAATAAATATACAAACAAACAGCAGCTTCATGGACAGAAAAACAAAGATGCTTTTTATCTTTGGCCTTTTTAACCATCTCATACAGGCCAACTACTAATAGTACAGCTAAGCACGTACACGAAATGTTACTGGAATGCTCGGAATAAGAGAGTTTTGTTGTTGTTTTTGCTTTCCTTACAAGGTGTTTTATTTTTTATTTTTCCTTTGAAATTATAATGGTCACATCACAAGTAAAGTCAGAAGTAGGACAAAGGCTGGTTTGGTCATCCCGAGATCATTAAAAATGGCTGACCCCTAATAATATGAACAAAAGTGTAAAATATAAATAAAAAATACAAATTTTCCTTTTAAAGCCCTTTTTTAAAAAAAGGAGGGCCTTGGAAGATTGGGTCTTTTTTTCATCCCCTGTTGCAAATTCACGTGGTTTTGATTGGGTGGTGGAGAAGCGGACTCTGTACGCCAAGGTGACCAGGTATAGATTATGAGATGGAGGGTGGAGGGTGAATAGGTCACAGAGACCTTTAACTTTTCGTTTTTGCTGTTTAGTCACACTCATCGGTCTTCTGCTTCTTGGCGTTAACATCGTCATCCTCATCATCTTCAGCTGCCTGTTTGCTAGTAGCTGAATCAGCCTCCTCATCTTCATCTCCATCCTCTTCCTCACCGTCACCTTCCCCCTCTTCCTCCTCCTCCCTTCTTTTCTTTCTCCTCCTCTCTTCCCCCTCTCCTCCTCCCTCTTCTTCATCTGCCTCCTGTCAGCCTCCTGCTCCCCATTTTCCTCATTAGCGTTCCCATTGGCAGGTGTGTCACTTCCATCCTGTGCCTTCTCCTTTAAGTGGTGATCTCGGAGCTGGTGTCCATGGCCTCATCTGAGATGGTGGGGCAGCAGATTTTTTAAAAAGAATGAGAATTGGAGGACTTTGTTGAGGAAGCTGCTGGAGTCCGTAGCCGTGGCGGCAGCGGAGGCGCGTGACTGAAGTGGCTGCAGCACAGGAACAACGCAAAGATAGCTTTTCAGAGCAGCCAGGGGTAGGGGAGGGGGCGGGGATGGCGTGCCTGATAATCTTTAAATGTGGTAAAGCTTTTCTCTGTTTTCACTTGTTCTTTTATTATCCTACTAGAGGCCCGGTGCACAGAATTCGTGCATGGGGGTTGGGGGTTGAAGGGGTGTCCCTCAACCCAGTCTGCACCCTCTTCAATATGGGACCCCTTGGGGGATGTCCTACTGATGGCTTAGGCCTGCTTTCTGTGGTTCGCTGCTCTCTGTGGAGCTGCCTGCTTGATTCCACCACAGGCCCTGGTTTCTGCGCTCTGTGGGGGCCTGCTTGCCCTTCGCTATCGGGGCCACGGGCAAGCAGGACCCTGATGTCTGCTCTCTGCCACAGGGGAAAGCAGGACCCTGGTTTCTGCTCTCTGTGGGTGCCCTGTGGGGGACTGCTTGCCCCATGCTGCTGCCCC
>NW_006289713.1:3398854-3407852 GCF_000327345.1 Myotis davidii
ATGACCAGAACGGCTGGTCACTATGACGCCCACTATGGCAGGCAAACTGGCCAGATTCGGGGGTGGGGCTGGCCAGTCAACCTCCCACAGCCCTTCCCCCTGGCCGGCCCCACCCCTGATTGCACCCCAACCCCAATAGGGGGTGGGGCCGGCTGGCCAACCTCCTGCAGCCCCTCCCTCTGTCCAGCCCCACCCCAGATTGGCCCCCCACCACAATCAGGGGCAGGGCCAGCCCACCACCCACAGACTCTCCCCACAGCTGGCCCGGCCCTCATCAGGCCCCAATCAGGGTACACCAACTGGCCAACCTCCCGACAGGCCCAGCCCCAATCTGCCCTGATTGGGGCTGGGGCGGCTGGACCCCACCCATGCACAAATTTGTGCATTGGGCCTCTAGTTATTAAATACACACTGAGTGGCCAGATTATTATGACTGGCCAGTTTATTATGATCACCCCATCAGTACTTCATTGACACTTCCAAAAATACTGAATATTGAAAATTTCCTAAGCAAACACTCTCAATGTTTTATTATTATTATTATTTGCATAACTAATTCACTTCATTGTACTGATGGGGTGGTCATAGTAGTCTGGCCACTCAGTGGATACTAATGTGAACATTTCACGTTTTCCTGTGAGTGAAGCTGATTTTCCCTGTGTTGCTTGACTGTTGCCCCCTGCTGGCCAGCGGCAGCATTGCAGCATGGGAGTGGTCCCTTATGTTTCATCAGGGACTCCCAGCAGCATGCGTTCGGGGAAGATGGGAGCCATTTGTCAGCCAGGAAGCGGCCTTTCCTGGCATGTGCACCACCGTGAGTCAGTGAGTGGGTAGTTATGAAGCCACAGCCATGTGGGTCTTCAGGTTCAGTGTGTCGCCTACCCTACCTTCTGTGAGGTGGGCATTGGCTTCCCAGAGGCCACCCACTGTATCCTGACTTCCTCACAGCACGGGTCTTACAGGCTTGCTGCTTTCAGGGGTGAACTGAGGATAATATTAAACACGTTACTTACATGAAAAGGCGTTCCACATCCTTGACAGCATTTGGTGCTGTCAGTGCTCTGGGTTTGGGCTGTTCTCCTAAGTGTGTGGTGGTGCCTCCTTGTTTTAATTTGCATTTCTATGATGACGCATGAGGTGGAGCAATCGACATCACTTATAACATCATTAGTTATCGGTCTCTTTGTAGAGAGAGGATCTTTGAGAGCCTGAGACAGCGGAGACCTACGTCTCCTGCGGGGACATTAGTACTGAAGTGGAGGCTCACGTGGGAGGGTCCAGGCAGCAGGAAGGGGCCTCACACAACTTGACAGCAGTTTTACAGGTGTCACGATTTGGCGGTGCATCATCTTCCACCTGCTCCCCGGAGTAACCTGCTTTGTGTGTTTGCTCTCAGCACTGGCAGTGTTTACAGGGCTCACGGCTGCAAATTTCCTTCTCAGATTAGGGCGAAAAATAAAAGGGGCGGGGGAGGGGGCGGGAGAAAGGAAAGTAGGGAGGAGGGGTGAAGGGAGGGAGGAAGGCAGGAAGGCAAATTTAGGAAATAAATCAGTGAGAGCCAACACCAAATTTGTTAATGGGGACGTTAAGGATCAGAATTAAGGGTTTGCATGAGACTATCTAACCTGCAAAATCCATTAGTGGAGAAGTCAGGACTTGCCCCTTATCTAAATTGCATTGGAACTGGCTTAGCTCTCATTCTATCGACTAAATTTATTCATCAGTCCTATGGTCCTCTGCCAGATCTTTCTAAATACTCATTTTTGTCTCACCTGTGTGAGAGTCTCAGACATTTGGAATGAATTATCCATGCATAAAATATTTGACCAACTGCCTTAGCCGGTTTGGCTCAGTGGATAGAGCATCGGCCTGCAGACTGAAGGGTCCCCAATTTGACTCTGGTCAAGGTAACATGCTTGGGTTGTGGGCTCCCCCGCATTGGGGGGCATGCAGGAGGCAGCCAGTCAATGATTCTCTCTCATCATTGGTGTTTCTATCTCTCTCTCCCTGTCCCTTCCTCTCTAAAATCAATAAAAATATATTCTAAAAAAATAAAATAAAATATTTGACCAACTAAAATATTCCTCTGATCATGCTAGACAAACGTTCTCTGCATTGCTTTGTGAGTCATTTGGGGACCTAAAAAGTTACCATTTACTTACAATTTATTAACATTTAACAAACAGTGCAACATTATATCCTAGTGATACAAAATTGAATAAGATGAGGTCTGAGGTCTGTTGCCCTGGCCAGGTGGCTCAGTTGGTTGAAGTGTCATCCCGCATACCAAGGGGTTGTGGGTTCGATTCCCAGGCAGCGCACATACCTAGGTTGCAGGTTTGATGCCTGGTCCATCCCCTAGAGTACAGGAGACAGCCAATTGCTGTTTCTCCCTCATGTCAATGTTTCTCCCTCTCTCTCCCTCTCCCTTCATCTCTAAAAATCAATTTAAAAACCACACACGTATCCTTGGGTGATTTAGAAGAAAAAAAATCAGTCCTGAGAGATTAGAATCTAGTGGAAGAGAGATATAGCGCATGGGTAATTAAAATGCAATAAGTTTGTAGAGTATTCCCATGACCACCGGAGGAAATGAGATTAATGGGAAAATATTGACTTACTTAGAAATCATATAACATGAATATATTATTCCTGGCATGTCTTTGAAATACTGGGCAGACCAATTCTCCCTGTGTTTCTTTCTCTTTTTTAAAAATATATTTTTATTGCTTTCAGAAAGGAAGGGAGAGGGAGAGAGAGATAGAAACATCAATGATGAGAGAGAATCACTGATTGGCTGCTTCCTGCACACTCCCTACTGGGAATCGAGCCTGCAACCTGGGCATGTGCCCTTAACCAAAATCGAACCCGGGACCCTCAGTCCATAGGCCGACACTCTATCCACTGAGCCAAACCGGCTAGGACCCAATTCAGTTTCTGAGCGCCTCTTACAACATTCCAGGCCTCAGATTCTGATGTAGAAGTCTTTGTTGATTTCTCATGTTTTATATGAATTGGGTCATTCTCTAATATGGCTGAGAATAGGAGAATGTGGTTAGCTCTGTACCAATACTGTAGGTTTCAGAACTATACTAGTAATTCTGTGAAATGTTAACACCTGGCCTCCTCCAGGTGGCCTGAGATCAGAACCTCATGAATGAACAGTGAGAGAAACGCCCTTCTGGAGAATTCGGTTTTAGTGGGTGCAATCTATTTCCACAGCGAGGTGGCTAGAGTTTATGGGGCTACTTAGTGCAAGAACACAAGCACACTAGTGAGTTGTTGCCTATGAGATGATTGGGCGGGTCCCTGGGTCAGGCAGAATTAAAGAGCCAGATGTTCAAATAGATATTATAAGGATTTGAAAAATTGACTTAACTTTAGAATAATCATCTTCAACCATTTGGTCAAGGAGTTTTTTTTAAAAAAGAACCAACTTCAGATTAGGGACAGATTTGCATTGTTTTGCATACTGTGTGTTCTCTAGTTTGGAGTCTCTGATGGTTGTAGGAAGGAGCCCTGATTTTGGACTGTGTTCGGGTAGGCTTAGGGGACACACGAACCACGGCAGCTGTGAGCCTGCAGGCTCATATGGGTGACCTAAGGTCTGTGGCTTCATTTCAACCTGCTCACTGACTCACTGAGGGCCCATGATGTTAAAGGTGGTTCCTAGTGTGCAGTGAGCATATCCAGCATCGTTTCTGTCTTCTGTTCCATTTTCTGTGCTATTGTCTAGGTTTTGGTGTTTCCTTCTCCCCAGTTTTTGCATCTGATGGCTTACAAAATGTCTTTGATCTTCCCATGATGCCTCTGAGATCTGGAACTAAAGAAGAGAAGGAAAGATCAAGAATAAATGGGGCCCACCTTGGCCAGGCAGATGAGTTGGTTAGAGCGTCATTCAGATGGGCCAGAGTTTTGGGCTTAATCCCTGGAGAGGACACATACAGACTCAGCCAATGAATGTATGAATGGGTGGAGCAGCAAGTCTCTCTCTCTCTCAAGTTAAAAATTTTTAAAAAAAGGAATGAAAGAGGCCCTGCACATGTGAGCTAAGCAGATGAGTGAGGCTTTCACACAGATCTTTGCTTAATATCAGTCAGCGGAAATTCTCCCAGATGCTGAGTTGTGCGTGTGACAGGAGACGATGGGTGACTTTGAGGTTTCCTTCATTATACTTGGCTGTATTTTCCAAATTTTAAAAATTAAAATTTAATTTTAATTACACACTGAAAGACAGCATTGTAAAAATGAAGCAAGGCTACATTTCAAGTGACATGTTATTTCGACCACTCCTCCCCTTCAAAATAACTGAAAGAATGTTGAACAAATGTTGAAACAAGTCTTCCTAAAGGCATCAGAGAGCTAACAAGGGGTAAAGAATAACCAAATCAGAACCTAAAAGACAGTAGAAACAAAAATTGGGTAGAAACTGGGCTCTGAGATGGCTTTTGCTTCCGGGCATGAGCACATGTTGCCACATTCAGTTCTGACAGTTTTAAAGGGCGCACACAGGAGGCAAACAATCAATGTGTTTCTCTCACATCGATATTTCTCTCTGTCTTTCCCTCTCTCTTCCACTCTCCCTGAAAATCAATGGAAAAATATCCTCGGGTGAGGATTAACAACAACTAACTAACTAAATATATCTTAGTGAAAATATAGGATAAATAAAGATGAAGATAAGCTCATAAAAACAGAAAAAATTACCTTTTAGAAAGATCTTTAGAAAATCTTCAACTATCTGGAAACTAAATAACACACTTCTAAGTAACCCAGGGGTCTAAGAAGAAATCAAAAGAGGAAGTGCCCTGAACCAAATGAAAATAAAAATGTGACATACTAAAAATTGGGGGGGGGGGGGGGGGGGCGTGCAGCTGAAGCAGTATTTAAAGGGAAATTGAGAGCACTAAACTCTTAGCTATCTTAAATTAATGAATTAAATTAGAAATAAATAACAAATGTATCTCAAAATAGTTGGACTTCAGGCAGCATTCTTTAATCCCAAAGAGGAGAGAATTTTGCTTTTAGCCACACTGGAGCAACGAGACTGAACTTATCCTTTCCCTCAGACAACTAGAAAACTAGACAAAATGTGTGAAGCAATGATTTTTATTTCATTCTCTTCCTTAGACTTCACAGTCTCCCTCCTTTTTCCTTTCCTTTTCACCCTTTCCCACCTCCCTCCTTCTATACTTCCTTCCTTGTTCCTTGCTTCATTTCACAAAGCTTTTGAGAAACATCATGTTTTTCTCATTAGAACAAAACCTTGAAGCTGGGTCTGGCCTTCTGTTTTGTATCCAGGGTGACCTGGTACAATGTCCACACGTTGTAGTATCCAGTTAATGAAATGATTGTCAGCCAGTTCAAACCATGACCTCATTTTGCAGCACATAAAATCTCTTAAATTTGCATTTTGCTTTTTTATTTTTCTAAGCTTTCTTATATTTTCACTTGAGTCTCCCAAGAAGTCTGTGTAGTAGGTAAGCAGATTCACTATTCTTACTCTCTGTGTGGGAAATGTGCAAAGAACCACCTCATCGATACCACACGTGAGGGAACTTTCCAATCACTCTGAATACTGGTGGTGATGATAATTTAGAAGTTGGATCTATTATTATTTTTTCTCTCTTCCGAATTTCAACTTGGAGACAGCAGAGGGCGTCTGACTACACAAAAGTACACTTGAAAGTTGATATATTACTAGATTTAAGAGAATCCATTAAAGTTTCAAAAATATGAACTTCACTAAAATAGGTCCCTGTATTTAATCTTTTTACTGTTTTAGGATTCTGATCTCATTTCATATGTTCTATTCTCTTTCTTTTTCAGTAATGAGAATTTCAGCCTTATCCGTAAATCACCATGACACATAATCCAAGAGCTTTCCAATTCAGCTTCAAGATTTTTTTGGATAATAAAACTATTAAGCACTGCATCTACCAGACCCTTCTAAATCTTTAATAGGGAATGTGGTCCCCTTTTGCAGCCCTTAAGAGGCTGCAAATGTGCTGTGACTGAAGGGCCATCTTGCTTCAAGGTTACCTTGTATTCTTAGAAAAGCATGAAAGGATTAGGCATGTTCTTAAAGTCATACAGCACTAGAGGGAGAGTAATGATTCCCACACGGCAATAGTGAGGACATGGCCTTTTGTAACTCATTGTCAAAAATGATTATGTCTGAGACTCCGGAGCCAGGTTTCTGTGGAATTCTGCGGCATCATCTTGATCAGCTTCCAACTGTCTTTTGTTTTTTTCTTTTATCATCACAGGTGTTATTCCAGCTTTAACAGGCAGTGCTGGAGATAGTGGCAGCCAGAATCCTATTCTACCTTTTCTTCTCATAATTTCCCCAAATTTTATTTTCTTATTAAATAACTAGGTTTCTGGACAAGGCTTGCAGTTTGGAAAAGCATTCCTCCTTGGTTGATCAGAGATTAGCAAATGGATAAGATCTACGGTGCTTTTATTTTTATTTTTTTAAGAAAAGTAGATCACTTCCTGGTTTATGCTTTCCCTTTGCTAAATGTTTCCCTGTGATTTTCCTTAATTTGTCAAATTTCTTTGATTAGAAGCTGTCTTCTAAGTGATGATAAGCATGATCATGCTGCTCTGTGCAAACCACAGCATTCCATGTCCTACAAGTGGTTTTCACATTTATTGCATTACTAGAGGCCTGGTGCACGAATTTGTGCACCAGTGGGGTCCCTCAGTCTGGCCTGTGGGAATGGGCCGAAACCAGCTCTCCGGTATCCCCTGAGGGGTCCCGGATTATGAGAGGGCGCAGGCCAGGCCGAGGGACCCCACCATGAGGGCCGGGGAGAGACGTGGGAGGTTGGCCCGCTGGGGAGGAGCAGTGGGAGGACTCCAGGGTGTGTCCGGCCCATCTTGCTCAGGCCCAATCGGCTGGACCTCAATAGCAAGCTAACCTACTGGTCAGAGCATCTGCCTCCTGGTGGTCAGTGCATGTCATAGTGACCAATCGACTGTCTACCCCCTGTTCGTTAGTGCATGTCATAGCGACCAATCGACTGCCCCCTGGTGGTCAGTGCACGTCATAGTTTGTGCCCACACTTTTAACAGATAACAGCTCCATTGTTGTTTCTTTCTTATGCTTAAAACCATTGGAATTAGTAGGTATTCAAAGTGTGTATACATTTTGGGGAGACACCCTGTATATTTCTAGTCAGCAGTGAAAGACACCAACAGCAGATTTGGAACCCCAAGACAGGGAACTTCGCTCACTCTCCACATGTCTCCGCACTTCACTTTCCACCTTCATGGGCAGCAGGAGAATCAACGTTTTCTCTCATTAATTCGGAAAAGCACGTCCTGTCACCCGCTGCCCAGCAGGAGTGCGCTAGGCCCCAAGCAAGCGAGGCTCAGTCAGGGCAGCCATCACTCAAGGGTGCTGGCACCCAAAGTGCACATTCCTCCTCTACAGTCGCCCCGACTATCCCACTGTTTCACTGAGAGGACGGAATTCCTCTCCGCCTCTGGGTTCTTGATCTTGAAAGCTGACTGAAGGCACCTCAGCGAGGGCCGCCCGTGCCCATCAGGTGTGTCTGTCTGCACCTGCTCCTGCCTCAGCACCTGCATTAACCCTCCAGAGGTGATCTCGTAGCTGCACTGGCCTCCGTGGGAACAGGCCATCACCACTCCACCCTCTCACTATCATCTCACAGGTGCCCACCCTCAGCACCCAGAACACCCAGACACTCTCCAAAGGACGTGAGCACATCAGAGGGGATGTGTGCACATCCTGTGGGGATGTTAGGCATGCCGGGTTGATGGAAGTGCGGTGGAGAGGCAGGGGGAACTTGTGCACGCCTTGGTTTGCAACTGTTGCAGGTGCGGGAGGGTGACAGTGTGCTGGGGGATGTTTGCATGCCAGGGGGGGATGTGCACACTGGAGGCCTCTGGCTTTGCAGATCCGCAAACCCCCGTGGTGCGGCCAGGAGGACGTCAGTCTGACCCACCACGGTGGCTGTCCCTGTGATCCTGCACCTTCTGGGCCAGGAGGCAGATCTTGCACAGCCACTCCTGGGCGCTGATGGCCTGCAGGCGCTACTTCAGCTCAGCCTGCAGGCTCCGCTTGGCACACTCACAGCTGTCACCACCGCCATGTGGGGAGTACAGGCTGCCCTCCGCCGGCCTGCCTCCCCTGTCCAGAAGCTCTCTGCGCTGCTACCTGCCCAGAGTGACTGGGGCTGGGCAGAAGCCAGGCATCCTGCCCTGCCCAACCCCAGCCAATCTGCCCCGGTGCAAGCTGCCACCTGCGGGAAGGGTCACAGATCCAGGTCCTGGGACCGCAGACAGTCTCAAGCGCTGCCCCCGGCCTGGCAGGCTCATAGATCTATGTCTTGGTCCCGTGGACAGCCTCAAGCACTGCCCCCCACCCAGCTGAGTCACAGATCCGGGTTTGGGACAATGGACAGCCTCCCGCGGTGTCCCTGCCCGCCAGGTCACGGATCCGGGTCTGGACCATGGACAGCCTCAAGCACTGCCCCCCATCCGGCAGGGTCACAGATCCGGTCCCGGACCGCGGACAGCATTGCCTGCTGCTGCCTGCCTTCAGTATGCAAATTAGCCGCCATCTTGTTGCTTCAGGGTGGGAGTCCCCACTGGGGTGCCTGGCCAGTCTGGGTGAGGGGATTATGCTGTTTTCAGGCTGGTGGGTAACTGAGGCTCCCAACCTCTCCTTTTTTTCTTTTTTTTATTCTGGGATTTATTTACCTTCTATGGCTGTCACTGGAGCTGAGAGCCAGCTTTAGCTCTGAGGCCTGGCTGCAGCTCTGAAACCTTCGCTGCTGAAAGCAGGAATCTGGGTTCTGTAATTAAAACACTGTTGCGATCCTGCTGGCTGAAGCCCGGCTGGCCGAAAGCAGGTTTCTGGGTTTTGTTTAGGTTCTATAATTGCAACATAGTTACTTAGAGTGCAAGCTGAGAGCCCAGCAGCGGCAGGGGGGGAACCCTGGGTTCTTCCATAACTGGAGCAAGA
>NW_006289713.1:3409248-3409891 GCF_000327345.1 Myotis davidii
ATAGAGCCGCAGGGCGATCAGGGGGTTGGGGAGCTCCCCCCATCAGGCACAGAACAGCAGAGCAGGGTTGATCAGGGGGTTGGGGCGCCTTCCCCTGTCACAAACAGAGCAAGGCAGATAGGGAGGTTGTGGCCCTGCCCCCTGTCACACATAGAGCCACAGGGCGATCAGGGGGTTTGGGCGCTGACCCCCGTCACGCTGCTCCAGGGGCCAGGAGCAGGGCGGATCAGGAGGTTGCAATGCCACCCTGTTCTGTGGTTCCGCCTGACACCGGGGCAGAGAGTCCTCGCTGCTCAGCTGATCCCGGTGCTAGGAGGCCTCACTGCTCCGCTGATCCTGGTGCTGGTAGGCTCTGCTGATCCCAGGCCAGGAGGCCTCGCAACTCTGCTGATCCCAGGCCAGGAGGCATCGCAACTCTGCTGATCCCAGGCCAGGAGGCCTCGCAACTCTGCTGATCCCAGGCCAGGAGGCATCGCAACTCTGCTGATCCCAGGCCAGGAGGCCTCGCGGCTCCACTGATCCCGGTGCTGGGAGGCCTCACTGCTTTGCTGATCCTGGGTTTGGGAGGCCTTGCAGCTCCGCTGATCCCGGTGCTGGGAGACATATTACCCTTTTAATATATAGGATAGAGGCCTGGCGCATG
>NW_006289713.1:3410131-3412320 GCF_000327345.1 Myotis davidii
AATCCAGGACCGCTGGCTCCTAACCGCTTGCCTGCCTGCCTGCCTAGTCGCCCCTAACCACTGTGCCTACCAGCCTGCTCACCCCCAACTGTCCCCCTCCCGGATGGCCTGATCACCCCCAACTGTCCCCCTCCCCTCCTGGCCTGATTGCCCCAACCACTTCTGCCTCAGCCCCACCACCATGGCTTTGTCCGGAAGGACATCCAGTCTCCCGGAAGATCTCCTGGTCTAATTAGCATATTAGCCTTTTATTAGTATAGACTAGTGGCCCAGCTCGTGAAATTGTGCACAGTAGGCTGCCCACTGTGGAAGCCAGCGGGAGCTGTGCTGCTTCTGTGGGAGGGAGGCAGGAGCCATGGTGCACCCGCGGGAGGGAGGCGGGAGGTCCTGCTGCACTGTGGGACCCAGAGTCAAGTCCTGCTGAGCCACGGGACCCAGAGTCAAGTCCCCACCCACCCGCATGCTCCATGCACCTCCTGGTGACCATAACAGCGTCACGACCACAGGCCTTTTATGATATATTATATATACTAGAGGCCTGGTGCATGAATTCGTGCACCAGTGGCATCCCTTATCGTGGCCTGTGGGGATCGGGCTGAAACCAGCAGTCCAACACCGCCTGCCACTCCTGCATGCCACTCCTGCTCATCCTGGCCCCGCTATGCCTGCTGCTGCCCCCGCTCAGTAGGCTTGCTGCCGCTGCACTGTGGTCTCTGGGCTGCGGTGGTCAGCCATGAGCCCTGCATCTGGCACCCGTCTGTCAGCTGAGCGGTGCTCCCGCTTTAGGAGTGCACTGAACACCATGGGTAAGCTCCTGTGTTGAATGTCTGTACCCTGGTAGTCAGTGCGCATCATAATGACCGGTTATCCCTTATCGTGGCCTGTGGGGATCGGGCTGAAACCAGCAGTCCAACACCGCCTGCCACTCCTGCATGCCACTCCTGCTCATCCTGGCCCCGCTATGCCTGCTGCTGCCCCCGCTCAGTAGGCTTGCTGCCGCTGCACTGTGGTCTCTGGGCTGCGGTGGTCAGCCATGAGCCCTGCATCTGGCACCCGTCTGTCAGCTGAGCGGTGCTCCCGCTTTAGGAGTGCACTGAACACCATGGGTAAGCTCCTGTGTTGAATGTCTGTACCCTGGTAGTCAGTGCGCATCATAATGACCGGTTGCTTAGGCTTTTATATAAATAGAGGATTTGAATAAAATACTGAAGTGTCCTAGGGTTCAGTTCTAGTTCCTCAGGCTTGATAAACTAACTACCCTTGGAGGGGAGGTGTGATTAGTCCTACTCTACCAATGAAGAAACAAGTCCTCTAACACAGGACATTTGAGGAAAGTCATGTAGAAAGCGGAATGGCAGGGTTGTATTTTTCTTTCTTTTTGAATATATTTTTATTGATTTCAAGAGAGAGAGAGAGAGAGAGAGAAACATCAATGATGAGAGAGAATCACTGATTGGCTGCCTCCTGCAGGCCCCCCGACTGGGGATGGCAATCTTGGCCTGTGCCCTGACCTGACCAGGAATCGAACCTGGGACTCTTCAGTCTGCAGACCAATGCTGTATCCACTAAGTCAAAACGGCTACGGCAGGTTTGCGTTTTTATTGATGAGCAAAATATCCTCAGGACCTAACAGTACTGGGGCATTTTGTTTGGGAAAAAGGATTGTCTTCACGTCTGTAAATTCCTGTAAGTGCACGCACCGCTTTCTGGGGTTGAAGCCAGAAATAATCATTTCATTTCCGAAAGGGTCCCAGGTAGAAGAAATGTCGCTTCCTTACAAGTCACCAATTGGGTCGCTCTACGCAGGGCTAAGCACTGTGCCAGATGCAGTAAACTTGAAAGCCAGCCTTCAAGGAAAGGACGCAGGGAGAGGGCAGCCGGGGCAGGCCACTACTTCGGGCGGAGCCAGCCCCAGCAGGAGGCCCTCCTGCTCATTTCCATATATTGTGAAATAAAGCCGCGGAGCCCGGAAGTGACGTACTTCCGCGCGCCGGCTCACGAACACGTACTTCCGGCGCGCCGCGCGCCGCGCGCTGCTTGACACCAGCCTCGGTGTCCCGGGGCCGCCTCAGACCGGCACGATGGGCAAGAAGGGCAAGAAAGAGAAGAAGGGCCGCGGGGCGGAGAAGACGGCCGCCAAAATGGAGAAGAAGGTGTCCAAGCGCTCGCGGAAGGAGGAGGTGAGCGGG
>NW_006289713.1:3412352-3418607 GCF_000327345.1 Myotis davidii
GGGAGGACCCTGCGACGCGCCTCTGCCAGGGGCATGATGGGGGTGGGGGGTGGGGGGTCTGAACTTCTGAGCCTCGCGCCTCGTCTTTAAAAGAGTAATTCTCACAGCAGCCCTGCGCCCTGAGCGTCCGCGGGGCGAGTGAGACGGGCATCCCATAACGGTTGCCGGTAACCAGCGCTCTCGTTCCTCTCTGTCCCTCATCCCCTCTCACGTTCTCTGCTTTCCCTGCTCACTCTCACTCTCACTCCTCCCAGCAGGGGTTGCAAATGGAACGGGGCTGCACTCAGAGCTGAGCGTTCTGCTTTCTGTTGGCTGTGGTCCTCGGGCTCCCTAACCTGGGGCAGTTTGTAACGGTTCACGAGTGTGTGCTGTGCGCCAGGCACTGTGCTGTCTGATTTTAATCCTCACAACCCAGGGAAGTAGGTAGCGTTGGCACCCCCAGCTGGCAGGAAATCGGAGTACACCGCTGTGGGTCACCCCGCTGTGAGGTGGCAAGAGGGAGTCTGAAATGGGGTCCCCGGGGGCAGAGCCTGTGCTCAGCGAGTAGAGTAACCAAGCCTGTGCGCTCAACCAGACACTCCGGCGGGAACGCCTGTCCTCCTTGCGTGATGGGGGGCGTTAGTGCCAGTTTGCACCCCCACACCTGCTGCTCCGCATTCCAGCCGCTCCTCGCTCCCGCCTTACCCGCTTTAAGGAAGATCATTGCCGAGGTGGATGACACTAGGTCAGGAGCTCTGAACTAATTGTGACTCCAGTGGTCCCTTCTCCTTTCAGGTCTTCCCGTAAAATTCCAGTCGTTCGGTAATTTGTCTTGAGTACCTAATGCAGCATGTTTGGCGTTAGGGACATGTTGGTCAGCGGGACAGCGGTTAGGTGAACGAACTACCCACACAGAAGCAGGTGGGTGCCTCCATAGACTGCTGAGAGGGTGAACACTGGCAGAGCCACTTTGGACCCTACTTTGTCAGTTTCTAGACAAGTGGAAGCTACAGCCCAGTAATTACACACCTAAAGGTTTCCCTTGGAAAAACTTCCCCCAACTACACAAGCACAGGAATGGCCATAGTAGTATTGTTTATATAAACCAAAAAATGGAATTGGCCCAGATGTTCATTCAACAGGCTGGATAGAGAAGATGTGATGGTGTGCTATGTCTGCCACAATGAAAGTGAGTGGATTCAGTGTATCAAGCTATTTAGTAGAGGAGCAAGTTGCAAGAGAATTATACAGTATGACAACACTTAGGTGGAGGTGAAAAATGAAAACAACAGCAAGTCCTCACTTAAACATTGTCCGTAGGTTCTGTGTGTAAGCAAAAGACATACAGGCATACTCTGTTTTATTATGTTATTGCGCTTCACAGATGTTGCGTTTTTACAAATTAAAGGTAAGACCTTCACCTGCAAAAAGATTACGACTTTCTTTGTTGCGATACTTGCTTTACAGTGTGGCCTGAAACGGAACCTGTAATATCTCTAAAGTCTGGCAGTGTACAGAAACCAGCTTTACTCTGTGCTAATTGGTATAAACAAGAATTAAATGCCTATGGCATCTCATCAACGTTATCATGAAATGATGTTATTTGAGGACCTGCTGTATATATATCTTAGGGATACATAACGTGTAATAAAAGTGTGAAGAAATGCTGGAGAGTAATGAGTAGCTAGTTTCAGATAGTGGCTATTTTGGGGAGGTGAAGGTGGTACACTGGGGGGAAGGTGGGGGTAGTGCTGGTGGCTGTTTAGGCCTAGGGAATGATTAAAGGGACTGAGAGGAAACCAGTGAAGCTTGGAGGGAGGAGGTGGTGCGGGAGATGAGGCTGGAGAAGAAGGAATGGTCTGCAAGTGTCTGTAGATGCAGGAAGGACATCTAACCTGCCTTCAGTGTGAAATGGGGAACCATGGAAAGAGGGCTGTGGGTGCGTGTATTTGGGGGGTGGGTAGAAAGGAAGGCAGGGACATATCCCAGGTCTCAGCATGAGCAAAGTGGGGGAGTGAGCTTCCAGGAAGAGAATAAGGATAGAAGGGCACTTTCTCATGACAAAGCATGCACCACCTTTCAGGATCTGGGGGGAGGTTTATACAGGGAACTAGGCACTGCACTGGGGGGAGGAAGATCAGGTTCCAGTGCCACCCAGCTGGACAGGTAAATCTTAAATCCTGTCAGCAGATGTAAAATAGAGTTCCTCTTACACAGAGTGGCTGCAGCCCATAGTTGCCGAGCCCACAGATGTAGGCTCTGGTTTAAGCAGACTGACAAGTCTTGCTTTCTTGGAGCTCTTATTGTTTTGGTGGCAGGGAGATGGAAACAGAAAATTAAAAATAAATGAGCAAGGCCAAACAGGTTTGGCTCAGTGGATAGAGCGTCGGCCTGCGGACTGAAAGGTCCCAGGTTCGATTCCGGTCAAGGGCATGTACCTGGGTTGTGGGCACATCCCCAGTGGGAGATGTGCAGGAGGCAGCTGGTCGATGTTTCTCTCTCATTGATGTTTCTAGCTCTCTATCTCTCTCCCTTCTTCTCTGTAAAAAATCAATAAAATGTATTAAAAAAATGAATGAGCAAGAATTCTTATATCAGACATTGCTGTGCAAACAGCAAAGCAGTGGGGTGCTCAGGGTTGGGTTTCTGATAGGTGGCTGAAGATGCTGGTGTGAACTCTGGGTGGGCTTGTCTAAGGGGCAGGCCCTTCATGAGGAGTGTGAAGGTTTGGAATTAGATGATATGTGCAAGCATCCACATTTCTAAGAAAACGACCTGTAAGTCTGTGGACAGTGGGTAGCTGACCCAGGCCTCTGACCCCATAGTAGGGTTTAAGAAACATCTCACATGTGACTGCTTGTCTGCCTTTAGGAAGACCTTGAAGCTCTCATAGCCCATTTCCAGACACTAGATGCCAAAAAGACTCAGATCGTGGAGACGCCCTGCTCTCCCCCTTCACCAAGGTAAGTGAGCAGGACTCTCATTATAGTTTTCTTTTGTACATTGGAAACCGCTTTATATAGGCAGCATGTCATCATAAACAGCTAGGCACTTGGGACATTTTCCTCAGTAAAACCTGTTCTGATTAGCTCCCACAAAACATTTTTTTCACTTTTTCTGAAGAATGGCATGAGGCTGTTCAACTCTCGTCATGCAGAAACATGGGACAGCTGAGGTCTCAGCCTGCTTACCTGGGAAATTGTGCCAGGTTTGAAAGCTCCTAACTGGTAACAATTTGTGGACTGAAGTGTTGTCCTAATGAGCTTTTCTTTGGCTCTTAAGCTATTCTAAAATTTTCTATCATGGGTGGAAAACTTAAAATTACAAAAGATTTTAGCTGTGTTCATTTTTATTGCTTTTAAATTATAGTGAAAAATGTGACTATTAAATATAAATTGTGTATAAGCCATTTTAAATGAATTTGTAAATTATGTGAAAATTTCAAAGTTTTTTGTAGGATTTCAAACACTTGTGGGAGGAGCGGAAATGAGCAGGTTTTGGTTTTCATCTGTCTTCATACTCCTCTGCGTCAGTTCTAATTGTCTTCTGAATTCCAGTTGTTTTATAATTTGGTTTTGGGCTCTGTGATTTTTATATGTGCCAGCAGTGCAGAGGCATGACACAGAATGCACTGAGAGAAGGCCAAGTGACCCTGATAATGAGATAGATACCGTGTCCTTCAGAGAAGGGGAAGCATGTTAACTGCACAAGCATCTGGGACTGTTTGAGAAATGATCTGCTTCATTGCCCTCAGATTAGTCTCCCTAGAGCTGTTGTCAGCCTGAATGGAGGCCTGGGGTCCAGCACTTCAGGAAGGGAGGTGGTTATAGTGCTCCTGTCACTTCAGTGAGGTGCAGGTGATGGCTCTGCCACTGAATTCCGATGACCTGGGACCCAGATTTAATTATCACCTGGTAGAGGGCTGGGGTTGGCGACTTGATTAGCCCCTGAGCCAAACAACCTGACACAGCAGCTCCCAGAGTTGGAAGTCCTTCCTGTTCTTCATTTAGTAAATTTCATTAGGAATCTGGTTTTATTTTCCCCTTTGTCCAGCATGTTATCGTTGGGGCCAAACAAGTTCCACTTGTGGTAGATGTACCTTTCATTTGACTTGTTGAAGTAAACAAATCCTTGAGATCTTTAAGGCTTCATATGTACAACACCCCTGAGGGAAGCCACTTGTGTACTGATTATTTTTGGGTGACATTTTATTATTTTTATTTATTTTTAAAAATATATTTTATTGATTTTTTACAGAGAGGAAGGGAGAGGGATAGAGAGTCAGAAACATCGATGAGAGAGAAACATCGATCAGCCGCCTCCTGCACACTCCCTACTGGGGATGTGCCCAAAACCAAGGTACATGCCCTTGACCAGAATTGAACCTGGGACCCTTCAGTCCGCAGGCCGACTCTCTATCCACTGAGCCAAACCGGTCAGGGCTTCGGTGACGTTTTAGAACTTTTCTAAAGTAATGTTGCCCCAAAAGCCAGGTTTAATGTCAGGATATAATTTGAAAGGTTGGTGATTCCCTGGGTCAGCTGGGAATGCTCCCTTACAGTTGATGGAGCTGAGGTATGAGATTAAGACCTTTTGGTTGGTAATCTTAGTCACTTCTCACCTCCTATCTCTCCATCATATTATGGTAATAAAACCATGAAAATGGCCAAGTTTTGTAAGTGTGTACTAGTATATCTCCCAAGTATTGGCTGAGGTGTAATTTAATGGGGAAATAAGGATATGGTGCATAGCTGCCTCAGTGCTCGAGCGCAGTGGTCCTCAGACCACTGCTGGTCCCTGAGGTCTGAAAGGTTGGCGACCGCTGCTCTAGTGTGTCTGTGACTTGGAGAAAGTGGGAGTAGACAGGCATGGACAGCAGTGACACTTAGGTACTCTGTGCCTAAGTTGAATTGTCTCCGAAGTGTGTTTGTTACTTTTCCACAGAAAATTAATGTGGTAAGTGAAAAAAAAGATTTATGGTCAAAGAACTTTGGGAAACTGGTTTCCTTTTCTTGAAAATATTTTTTATTGTGATAAAATATATATAACATAGAATTTGCCATTTTAGCCATTTTTAACTGAACAATTCTGTGGAATTACTTACATTCACAATGCTATGCAACCATCACCACCATATATTTCTAAAAATATTCATCGTCCCAATAGCTCTATACCAGGGGTCCTCAAACTTTTTAAACGGGGCCAGTTCACTGTCCTTCAGACCGTTGGAGGGCCGGACTATAGTTTTTAAAAGAAACTATGAACCAAGTCCTATGCACACTGCACATATCTTATTTTGAAGTAAAAAAACAAAACGGGAACAAATACAATATTTGTATTTGCATGTGGCCCGCGGGCCGTAGTTTGAGGACCCCTGCTCTATACCCTTTAAAGCAGTTGCTCTCCTAGTCCCTGGTGACCTCTACCCTACTTTCTGTCCCTCCGATTTGCCTGTTCTAAATATTTCATCTAAGTGGAGTGATACAATATCTGTCCTTTTGTGACTGGCTTTTTTCGCTTAGCATAAAGTCCTCAAGGTTTGTCCATGTCGTATCATGAATCTGAACATTATTTCTTTTAAGATTGAACAGTATCCATGTGCGGATGGGCGGCATTTTATCCATTCATCCATTGATGGACGCTTGGGTTGTTTCCACTTCGAGGCTCTAATGAATGTTACTGTTTTCAATTTTCTTGACTACATACCTGGGAGTGGAAAAGTCTGTTTAACTATTGAGAGACTGTTTGCCACAGCAGCAGCACTATTTTAACACTGGTTTCTTCACTGCAGAATTTCTCAGCCTGTAAGGTGTTTCTGTATACAATAAATCCCCAAGAGAAAAATAGACTTTTCAGATTTCCCAACTTAATTGACCTTGAAACTTTTTTGTTTTTTCCTGAGAAGCATCTTTTGGTGTTAGTGTGATAGGACTCATCTGGGGCGTACCACTCAAGGGGATTTTGAAAGAAAGGCATTTTCCAGTCACTGACCTTCTCATTCACCACAACTTCAATTACTTTTCACTGAAATGGTCAGAATGGATGTATGATTTCCTTACAGCTATTCCTTTGTCCTCATGTGTAAAATAGGTAGAAAATTATTTGCCATTTTTTTCTAGATGGAAGATGTCTGGGATATATATTGAAATGCTTAAATACTGGACTTTTTTTTTTTGATTTTTTTTTAAATTTTATTATTTATTACAAAGGATATTACATATGTGTCCATTTTTTCCCCCCGCCCAAGACAGTCCCCTAGCCTCCCCCATCCCCCCG
>NW_006289713.1:3418632-3422539 GCF_000327345.1 Myotis davidii
ATGATGTTGCAAATGGTAAGAGTTCCTTCCTTTTTAGAGCAGCATAGTATTCCATCGTGTAGATGTACCACAGTTTTCTAATCCATTCATCTACTGATGGGCACTTAGGCTGTTTCCAGAAATACTGGACTTTTAAAAGCAGTTTTGATTGTGAATTAAGAGGATAGACCCTTAAAATAAGACAGCTGTGGGAAATTTGGCACATAAGTAGGAGTACCTGAACTTGTCACTACCTGATGATGATAGCCAGATGCTGTGGGAGTAGTGCAGGTCCAGCTCTCCTGGGGACAGGGAGCCTGGGTATTAGTATTATGGATGAGACTGCTTTTGAGGGTGGTACCTTGGCTCTGTTCTCAACTGCATGCTCCTCTTTCACAAAAGTTAGAAAAGACTTATCCCTGATGAAGCACTCTGCTGGAAAAGAGAACGGTCTCAGATTGGACATCAAATGGTTTGGCTTTGTGTTGATCTGCTGGTTTTGTCTCTTGCAGGTTAAATGCCTCTCTCTCTGCTCATCCTGAGAAAGATGAATTAATCCTTTTCGGAGGTGAATATTTCAATGGCCAAAAAGTAAAGTATATATTTTTTTCTTTCCTTTGCAAATTTCCATGGGTCTCATTTGGAGTAAAATTTATTTAAAACAGTGATATCAAATACTCATTGGTCCTTTAACTCCGTCCCACGTGTCCTGCCTCCTGAGCTGTCAGGACTGGCATGTGATGTCCTTGACAAGCTATCAGCATCCTTTTGTGACCTTTAGGGTCACTCTTTTTACTGCCTTGAGGTTGACCAGCATTCTACTCATTCAGGTTGATTGTCCATGTTGTTCTTCCTCATGATGGGTTTCCAAAGTTGTTTTAAATTGGAAAAGTACTGATCAGTTTTAGATCTAATTTTTATTTTTAAACAGGCCATAAAGACTGGTGTTTCAGAGTTGTATGTGAAACAGTTACAAAGCATGAAGTTTACCTTCCCTGCATGGTGGACAGGTGGTGTTTTACTTTGTGTCATCATCCCAAAGGATGCAGGGGACCAGCTGCACCAGCCCTGTATTGATAAGATTTACATTGCTTTAGGAAATACATTTTCCAGGGCAGGCTAGCGATAGGTCCTTCTTTCCACTTACTGTCACTTGCCTGGAAGCATCATTCATGTCAGTAAAGTTCCTCTTCCTTCCTGCAGACGTTTTTATATAATGAACTGTATATCTACAACATCAGGAAGGACACCTGGACCAAGGTCGAAATCCCCAATCCACCTCCGAGGCGCTGTGCTCACCAGGTATGTGTCAGCACTAACCCTTAGCCTTCCCTCTGTTCCCGTTGGGGCTTTACTCTGAGGATTCTGTTAGGGCCTTTTAGAATTGGTAAATGACAGGCAGCCTTGTATAGTGACTGGGTCTTGCACATGGTCCTCACTTTGCTGTTTTCTAACTTGGGCTTGTTTCTGAACTTCTTCACATGTCAGTCTTCATCTGTAAGGCAGGGAGATGAATACCTGCTTCTCCAGGTGGTGCAAAGATCGTATGAAATAATCTAGGTAAAAATGCTGAGTGTGGTGCCTGGCATATGGTCAGCAAATTGCTCCTTTTCCGTTTGAGTGAAAGAGGCTCCTATAGGCCCAAGATCGGGTGACTAGAGAGATATATGAAATAATCTAGGTAACAATGCCGAGTGTGGTGCCTGGCATATGGTCGGCAAATTGCTCCTTTTCCGTTTGAGTGAAAGAGTCCTATAGGCCCAAGATCGGGTGACTAGAGAGATGAAAACGAGAAAACTGACCAAAGAGTGGTGTAAATGCTGCGTGGAAAATAATTATTGTAGAATGAATGAGTCATAAACAGGGTAATGAAGGAGAAGCGCTAAACCAGATGTTGTTGGCTGGTTTCTGCTTACCCCAGGAGAGCTCTGTCAGAGCTGGTTACCTATCAGGGAAGGGTCCTGGTTTCAGTGTCTATAAAGTTACATGAGGACAGACACTTGGTCTTGTTCATTATTATAACCCAGTACTTGGAACAGTGTCGGGGCACAAAACCCCCAAAACCAAACAAACACCAACAATTTAAATGACTGACACTGCTCCAGGGTGGAGAAAGATGGTCATAGGAGCCCACCATGTGTACGTGGTTCTCTTTTTTCTGATTTCTGCTCAGAAATAGCCTACTGCTCTGAAATTGGGTGGGAGGAGGACCTGTCTGCCTGAATTGCATGAGCATCTTGTGCACATGAAGGCTTGCAAGCATTTAGACTGGTTTATCTTCTGGAAAAGAGGAAGACACTTGCTTTCAGGTTTAAATATTAGACTTAGTAAACTTGGATTTTAATAAATAAATGGATTTTGATAAATTCCAAGTTTGTCTACCAGAGCCCTCTCCAGTTCTGAAGAGTGAATGATCTGCCCCAGAAAAGCTAAGGACTAAGTCCTGTCCTGTCTCAGTGGTGAGCACTCTTGAGTCCCCAGTCCTCCCAGATGCCTCATCAGATTCCTGGGTCCTAAGAAAGCTGATGTCTCAGTGGAGCAGTCAAGCTTCATGCCTATGTTACATAATGTAGGCTAGGGGTTTCTTTTTTGTTTATTTTCTTTTCTATTTTAATCAATAGTTACTGTGTCCTTGAAGAATTAGAGTCATGAAATTCTTTGAGATTTTTAAATTCAGGTATTTTGGCAGGGTGATCAGCAGGCTCTGATCCATAAGCATGCTTGATAAGGACTTTATTAGTCTAGGGCAGTGATGGCGAACCTATGACTCTACCCACTAACCCTAACCCTAACCCACATCTGACACGCGAACTCATTTTTTTGGTTGATTTTTCTTTGTTAAATGGCATTTAAATATATAAAATAAATATCAAAAATATAAGTCTTTGTTTTACTATAGTTGCAAATATCAAAAAATTTCTATATGTGACATGGCACCAGAGTTAAGTTAGGGTTTTTCAAAATGCTGACACGCCGAGCTCAAGAAGTTTGCCATCACTGGTCTAGGGCTTAATAATATCCTTGGAATTAAGATTGGCTTGCTGTTTATGCCGTGAATATCACAATGAATTGTAGTGATGGGAAACAGAAAATTGGTTACAAATTTTTTTTTGCGTAAAGGTCATTACAGTTCAAATTCTACTACATTAAATTTGAGACATAAAAGTTTCCTCATTATAGACTAGAGTAATGAATATGATGTTAGAATCCGTGGACTTTATCTTTTCTTAAATCAATTAGAGCAAAAAGAGTAGAAAGAGAAAGCTTATACATATACCCTTTATTCTTTTCTCCTAGGTCCTGTATTTTGGGATGGGGTGAAGTTTTTTTAGTGTGTAATTTGAGAGTTTAGATGGCCTTTTGTAAAATGAATACAGCCCAGTGAGAAAAAATAAAGGGTCATAACATCTGCCGAATGTGTGATTAAGTGACGTGAGAGAAGAAGGGAGTATTCAAACTCTTGTGCCTGGCCTGTTGAGGATACGAGGAATGAAACTGTTGAGAATCGAGGGCTGTGTGAGAAAGAGGCGGCAAACATCGTGAGTTCCCAAAAGTAATGACTAAAACTCACTCAAAACAAAATGCATTATCTCATAAAATAGAAAAAAAGTTTTATACGTATATAATAAAGAGCCAGGGTTGTAACGATAGATTATGGTCAAAGGCTCAACCAAACCGGAAGTCAGTGCTGGGTTGTTGTGGCGACCCAGCACTGACTGGGGCTGCTGCGGGCTCCCCGGCTCAGCACTGACTGCCTAGGGCTGTGATGGCGAACCTATGACACGTGTGTCAGAGGTGACACGCAAACTCATATTTTTGGTTAATTTTTCTTTGTTAAATGACCTTTAAATATATAAAATAAATATCAAAAATATGTCTTTGTTTTACTATGGTTGCAAATATCAAAACATTTATATATGTGACACAC
>NW_006289713.1:3423018-3423813 GCF_000327345.1 Myotis davidii
TAGGAGTTATCAGGCAGGCAGACAAGCAGTTAGAGACAATCAGGCAGGTAGGTGAGCAGTTAGGGGCAATCAGACAGTCAGGAAGGCGAGTGGTTAGAGGCCAGCAGTCCCAGATTGCAAGAGGGATGTCCAACTGGCAATCTGACATCCCCCGAGGGCTCCCAGTATGTGAGAGGGGGCAGGCTGGGCTGAGGGACTCTCCCCCCACACACCCACCCAGTGCACGAATTTCGTGCACCGGGCCCCTAGTTTAAATATATAAAATAAATTTCAAAAATATAAATCTTTGTTTTACTATGGTTACAAATATCAAAAAATTTCTATATGTGACACCGCACCAGAGTTAAGTTAGGGTTTTTCAAAATGTTGACACACTGAGCTCAAAAGGTTCGCCATCACTGGCCTAGGGGACTGCAGATCAGGTCCGGAGAGAGGCCTGCAGAGAGAGAGGCAGGGTCTGATCCATAGCCTCTGTGGCAGCTGTTGATTAGAACTTGTCTCTCTTTCTCTCCTGGCCTGGCCAATAGCTGCACCTTCATTTCTCTCCAGGCCTCCAGACCTCCACTGGGGCTGCTGATCAGCCCCACCTTTCTAATCAGGCCCCATTGATAGGCCTAGAGACACTGACTGGTATAGAAGCTGACCAATCAGAACCAAATCTGGGTAACTGTGATGAGCCAATGGCTGCCTAGGAGGCAGATCTTTTGACACTGATTGGCATAGAAACTGACCAATCAGAACCAAATTTGCTGGCAGAGGAGGGCAGTTGGAGGCGAGATCAGGCCTGCATGGGAA
>NW_006289713.1:3423852-3427248 GCF_000327345.1 Myotis davidii
ACTTGTCCTCCTTCCCACCTTCTCATTTCCGAGTGCTTCCTAGTGGCTGAGTTGGAAGCCAGAGGAAGGATGGACACCCATTTATGTAATTTACATAGGTCAGCCTCCTGGGGTACAGAGCAAGAGTGGGGAGGAATGTGGAAGACGAACCAGGACAGTGGTTGAGCAGGATATATATTACATATCCTATATAAAAAAAGCCTAATATGCTAAGTGTCTGTTCATCCAGTCGTTGGCCGTTCAATCAAAAGCATAATATGCTAATGATATGCTACGGCTGCTCAACCGCTCACTATGTCATGCACTGATGACCACCAGGGGGCAGATAGTTGACCTGTCGACCAGTCACTATGATGTGCACTGACCACCAGGGGGAAGATGCTCTGACTGGTGGGTTAGCTTACTGCTGGGGTCCGGCTGATCAGGACTGAGTGAGATGGGCCAGACACACTCTGGAGCCTTCCCACAGTCCCTCCCCAGCTGGCCAACCTCCCATGTCCTTCCCCGGCCCTGATCGTGCACTGGTGGGGTCCCTTGGCCTGGCCTGCGCCCTCTCGCAATCTGGGACCCCTCGGGGATGTCAGAGAGCCGGTTTTGGCCTGATACCGCAGGCCAGGCCGAAGGACCCCACCAGTGCACAAATTCATGCACCGGGCCTCTAGTGGGTTAATAAAAAATGTCACCTGTGTTTTTATTGGCCTTTGTGCATTAATAAGCAGTAAGTAGTTTATGGAGAAAGTTATTATATACAAAATGTTTATTCGTGAAATAAGTGGAATTCCACTAACAGTATTCAGTTGAACTGCTGCAAGTGTTAACTTCCAACTAATAATCGCTTCATTACGTTCCATCCAAGCAGGCATTGCAAGACTCCTAGATTTTTTCACTCAGGAAATACTGAGTATCTTTTACATGTAAGGCACCGTTCTAGGGCTGGGACATAGGTACAAAAAAAGACAAATTTGCGATTTCCTATGATGTCCCATATTATGTGTTTTCTTTGGTCCTGATGGTATTGCATGTTTTTAGAACTTGGCTTTCACAAAGCTGAACCGTGTGGCTGATATTAGAATCCATTCAAGTCTCTGTTATTTTGGACTCCATTGGGCTTTTTTTTTTTTTTTTGCCTTTGGAGGGAGAGTGTTATGTTATCTTAAAGCTTTTCAGACATGATTTTATTCCAATTGAGACAACAAGCCCAAATGCTTGGGAAGCAAATAGCCTCATAGGACAGATAGGACAGAAGATGCTAGAGAGGATGGCTTTGCCTTGTCCTAGAGCAGTGCTGTCCTACGTTGTTCACTTGGTCACTGGGTGGTGCTTTGCCTGCATTAGATCCAGAGAGAGAATGTTGGTTGTGTCAGTTTAAACAGTTATCTCAAAACCACTATGTGTATTTGTGCATGAATATATATATTTAAAGGTGTTTTATTTTTATAGCTTTGTTTCCAAAATACATAAATTAATCTCCCATAAGAGAGCCTGGGGCTAGAAATTCTTTCTGTAAGTTTGACAGTGCAAAGGGGAGTGAGCAGTGAGTAGAGGAAAGGTCTGCTTCTATCTCAGTCCAGCTAGTGACTTCGTTTCTTTCTAGAGTCCAGCCAGCTTCCTTTTGGAGAGCTGATGTAGGCCAGCTCACACCTCAGTTATCACTTCTATATGCAGAAGAATTCTTGTCTTACAAGGACATTATAAGAAGTAATTTTGTTGAAATGCTTTGACCCTTTTCAAGGTAAACACTTTAAGACATTCCTTATGCTGTTGTTCTTATATATTTTATTTCCATATATATTAGAAGCCTCACAGTGATGCACTGTTATTATTTTTGCTTTAGACAGTTATTATTTAAAGAAATTTTAAAGAAAGAAACCTATCTTATATTGATTTACAAATTTACCATTTTCAGCACACTTCATTCCTTGTTTAGATCTATGTTTTTGTGTAGGAATGTTTTTTGTTCAGCCTAAAACTTCATTTATCATATCTTGAAGTGCAGATCTACTGGCAACAAATTTTTTTCAGCTTTTTCTTAAGATAAAATGTCTTCAGTTTATATTTCATATATTTTTGCTAGATGCAGCATCGTAGATTGACAACTGTTTTCTTTTAGCACTTGAAAGATGTTCTGTTTTCTGGCTTATAGTGTTCTAAGGAGAGGCCAATCATCATTCTTATCTTAATTTTTCTGTATTCAGTCTGTCATTTTTCCCTTCTATGGCAGCTTAAAAGATTTTATCTTTGGTTTTACAGCAATTTTTATTTTTTTAAAATATATTTATTGATTTCAGAGAGAGAGAGAGAGAGAGAGAGAGAGAGAGAAACATCAGTGATGAGAGAGAAGCCTTGATCTACTCCCTCCTGCACACCCCCTATTGGGGATCGAGCCTGCAACCAAGGGCATGTGCCCTGACTGGGAATCAAACCATGACCTCCTGGTTCATAGGTTGACGTTCAACCACTGGGCCACACTGGTTGGGCAACAGCAATTTGATTTTGATGTATCTGTGATTTTCTTGAAGTCCAAATTATATGTGTGTTAGACTATTTAATATTATCCAACAGGGCAATGAGTCTGTCTTGTCTTCCCCCGACCCCACCCCCCCGACCCACATGTGGTATTTTGTGGAAGAGCAACACTCAAGGGGCTTTTCTCATTTCATTTTGGTAGTTTTTATTGTCCTTCAAGGTAAGTGGATATGCTGAGAACTTGTGAGTTATTTACTTTATGGTATTTCAGCTCTAGAACTTATTTGGTTCTTAATTATTGTTTCCATGTCTGTTTATTATGTTCTTGTTTTCCTTTAAATCTTTAGACATGTTTATAACTCTTTTCAAGTCCTTGTCTGCTGATTTTCTCATCTGTGTTATTTCTGGATCTCTTTCTATGGACTGACCTTTTTCCTTGTTATCAGTCACATTTCCCCGCTAGAATTGTGTAGTTAGATACAGGACTTTGTGAATGCTGCCTGTTGACTGTCTGGATTTTGTTTTCATCTATTAGTATGAGTTTTGTTTTGGTAGGTGGTTAAGTCACTTGCAGATCATTGTGATCCTTTTGAAATTTTATTTAGAGATGGCTTAGTCCTAGGGTATATCTTTTCTGGGATCGCTACTGAGTGCCCTGGGAGTTCATTGACATCTTTAACTATGTCTGGTTGAAATTGCCTGTCTCCAAGTCCCGAGTAAGTGCAGATCATTTTCAAGCTTTCAGGCTCACAGTGGCGATTCTTTTCCCAGTCTCTCCTGCAGATATGCAGCTTAGTGCTCAAAGGCTCCAGGGCACCCACATGGATTTTTAGGGTGCTCTCTCTCCAATACTCTGCTTGCAAATTCCAGCTACCTCAGTATCCCTAAACTCTGATCGTTGTCTCCTCAGCTCAACAAGATCACCTGTCC
>NW_006289713.1:3427281-3431217 GCF_000327345.1 Myotis davidii
CCAGATGCAGACTTCCTTCAGAGTCACAAGGCTCACCTTTCTTATTTACTGTCCTTAGGGTCACATTCATACTCTTCCTGTTGTCTGATTCTAGTTCCTTTGTAGATTTTGTCCAATTTTCTCCTTGTTTATAGTGGGAGGGCTAGTGTGGTACAGGTTACTCTATCCTGGTTAGAAGTGGAAGTCTTTTATGCCTGTCTCTTTATAGTTTTAATTTTCTCTTGAATAATATGTTAACTTTTTTCTTTGAGGACTAGGTTAATACACATCCCTCAAATCACTGACTATTGACCCACGTTCCTGTAGTCCCTATACTTTTGACTGTGACAGGCCTGATACTGTGATTAAGATAGGGGATGGGATGCAGGAGATGAACTGTGTCATACAGTCTTTTTTCTTGCCTGGAGTTGGACTTCATTTATTAAAAATGGTTTTAACACTGATTATGTAAGATTCATTGTAAAAAATAGAAAGAATAAAGAAAATCTAAGTCCATTGTCTCTTATTTTAGAACTGCTGATTTATATTTCTTCGTCTTTTCTCTGCATATTCATATTTCTACACATCTATATTTCATATTAGTTGGCATATACATGCAAGTACACACATACATGTATATATCTTTTCTATACTGGTTTATAATATTATGCCATTAAGTAGCCTTCTATAATATGATGTTTCAAAACTCCATTGTATTGCATAGTGTGAATGTATCATCTAACTCAGTGGTCGGCAAACTCATTAGTCAACAGAGCGAAATATCAACAGTACAACAATTGAAATTTCTTTTGAGAGTCAAATTTTTTAAACTTAAACTATCTAGGTAGGTACATTGTTATTAACTTAATAAGGGTACTCCTAAGGCTTAGGAAGAGCCACACTCAAGGAGCCAAAGAGCCGCATGTGGCTTGCGAGCCACAGTTTGCCGACCATGGGCCTAGCTTCATTAAATTAAAAAAATGTTAGGTTTGGGCCTGAGCTAATAATCATGTCTGCTTTAAAGATTTGAAGTGCTCAGTTTCTTTCCTATAGAACTACTGAGGTTTTAGAATGATAGGAAACTGGCTTGGCCCTTTAAAGGTCAGTCATCTGTGCTGAGAGGATGCACACAAAACTGTAGTGGGGGTCTGGGTGCCTGGGGATGGAGCCTCCTAAGAACCACCGGCCGACCCTCCCGGTGTGAACTTTTCTGTGAAGGTGTGAGAGGGCAAGTAGGTGTTAACACGGGATGCTCAGGAGCGGCATGGTGCCCAGTAGCACCTGACCCAGGTCCCCTTGCTCGGCTGCACAGTGCTTGGTGCCATGGCCACTATTTCCAAGCTCCTTGGCAAGAAGGTTCCTTGGCTGTTTCCTGTCTACATGCCCTATGTGAGAAGGATGTGATCGCATTTTCTTCTTCATTGCCTGGACCCTGTGGCTGGTGTTTCCCAGGGTAGGCTGGCCCGGTGCCTGCTCTCTGAGTGTCACACTCCATGTTTGTCACATCCCACGCTTGCAGGAGAAGTCATTTCTGTGAAGTTTGTCTCCTCAGATACGTGGTTTACAAGTCATCTGACCATAAACCCAGCCACAGCATTACTGTCTGCTGTCCATCAGATGGCACGTCACTGAACTTTCTCAGAGACTCTCTTGGTCACTGGCCAGTGGGTTGTGTGGCTCTGGATGGTCCAGGCGGTTGTGGGTGGTTCCAGCGTGGCCTCTGAGTCCTGGGTCTTCAGTAAAACCTCAGAAAGAGCAGCCCTGAGGAGAGTGGTGCAGGGCAGGCATTCTAAGATGAGGGTCGGAGCTTGGAATCTAAGTGTCCTTGGGAAAGAAGGAGGCCAACCTGATTTCTGGGGGAGGGGTTCCAGTTTCATGTGTGTTACTTTTTAGTTTTTACTAAAATCATGTTCAACAAGAAATCCAATCTAAAAGCTTAACCCTAGACTAGATAGTGTATGAATTGCCTTTAAAATTCTCCAAATCAGTGTCTCTTGTATTTGCATCTATAAAGCTCTTTTCACATGCAATAGGATCCACTCTTATCTGAAATTCATTCCCTTACCCAGTGATTTTCAATCTTTTTCATCTCATGGCACACATAAATTAATTACTAAAATTCTGCAGCACACCAAAAAATATATTTTTTGTCGATCTGACAAAAAAAAATAGGCATAATTTTGATTCATTCACACTTGAAGGCTATTGTTGTGTTGGCTATTGTCATTTTTTAAAATTAGTGAGTAACCTTGGGAATGTAAGGTGTCATTCTGCTCATGGGATGTGAGTTCCTGGAGTCCCTGTTCTCCAGTTTTCCCCTCAGATGGGCACATTAGTTTATAGAATGTTTGGCTTGTAGACCATTTTTGTTCTATGAAAACTTCGATATTCTCTAAGCCAAATAATACTTTGAAATATACATCTGTGGATCTTGAAAGTTCTACATGGTGTGGTGCAGGGTCGACTTGGCTGTGTGCCGCTGTCCTCTCCTGTGTGAGAGCTACCTGCACCTGCGGCCCAAAGGCTATTGTGCTCACTGCTTCTATGTGCCTTCCTGTTATGCTTAAATCTTTAAAAGTGAATGTTAATGTTACATAAATATTACATATTAAACATTTTATTCATGAGTGTGGTTTTAGGTATACACTGCTTAATTGCTAGGAAAGGGATTAATGAGGGCAGGTAAATAGCTTTATTAAAGGTACTTAATAAAATGAAAATACTCTGTCAATTTGTGTTATAACTGACTAGAGGCCCGGTGCACAAAATTCGTGCATGGGTAGGGTCCCTAGGCATGGCCAGTGATCAGGGCCTTCTGGCTGCCGGCTGGGGCCTCCCTTTGTTCTGTGCCACGTCATAGCAAGAGACTGAACTCCCGGTCTCCCAGTCAAACTCCCAAGGAGACACTTTGCATATTAGCCTTTTATATATATACTGGAGGCCCGGGGCACAAACATTTGTGCACTCGAGGGGAAAGGGGGGTCCCTCAGCCTGGTCTGTGCCCTCTCGCAGTCTGGGACCCCTCGGGAGATAACGCCCTGCTGGCTTAGGCCTGCTCCCGGGTGGCAGAGGGCAGGCCCAATCCCTAGGTGCAGCCCCTGGTTGGGCTCAGAGCAGGGCCGATTGGGGAGTTGGGGCGCCTCCCCCTGTCATGCACAGAGCAGGGCGGATCGGGAGGTTGCAATGCCACCCCCAGTCACGCTTAGGGTAAGGCCGATTGGGAGGTTGGGGCACCGCCCCCTGTCACCCACAGAGCAGGGCGGATCAGGGGGTTGGGGCACCGCCCTCTATCACCCACAGAGCAGGGCCGATCAGGGGGTTGAGGAGCTCCCCCCTGTTACAGAGTAGGGCTGATAGGGGAGTTGGGGCACCGCCCCCTGTCACCCACAGAGCAGGGCGGATCAGGGGGTTGGGGCACCGCCCTCTATCACCCACAGAGCAGGGCCGATCAGGGGGTTGAGGAGCTCCCCCCTGTTACAGAGTAGGGCTGATAGGGGAGTTGGGGCACCGCCCCCTGTCACCCACAGAGCAGGGCCGATCAGGGGGTTGAGGAGCTCCCCCCTGTTACAGAGTAGGGCTGATAGGGGAGTTGGGGCACCGCCCCCTGTCACACACAGAGCAGGGACGATCGGGGTTGGGGCGCCGCACCCTGTCACACATAGCGCCACAGGGCGATCAGGGGTTTGGGTAGCTCCCCCATTTCAGGCACAGAGCAGGGCCGATCAGGGGGTTGGGGTGCTTTCCCCTGTGAGGAACAGAGCAGAGCGGATAGTGAGGTTGTGGCCCCGCCCCCTGTCACACACAGAGCCCAGGGGGTTTGGGTGCTGCCTCCTGTCTGGCTGATCCCGGTGCCAGGAGGCCTCTCGATTCTGCTGATCCCGGTGCTGGAAGGCATATTACCCTTTTACTATATAGGGTAGAGGCCTGGTGCATGGGTGGGGGCTGGCTGGTTTGCCC
>NW_006289713.1:3431500-3436070 GCF_000327345.1 Myotis davidii
AAGGCAGGCGGGGAACGTTGGAGTCCTCCGTCACTGAAGCAAGCAAACCTCATGTTCAGTTTAAGCTGCCTGGCTGCCGGCCGCCATCTTGGCTGGCAGTTAATTTGCATATCGCCCTGATTAGCTAATGGGAAGGGTAGCGGTTGTACGCCAGTTACCATGTTTCTCTTTTATTAGATAGGATAGATGTTAACTTTTGACATAATTGTGTCCATTCTAATGGGATGTGGGTTGTCTAAACATAAGTGGATGTTTGTTTTGCAATGTAGGAGTGCCTGAAAATTTATTAGATTTTGACTTTGGAGGATTTGTTGATGAGGGATTTTTCAGGAATTTCCCTCAAAGGCAGAAGTGTGGGTGCTGGCCAGGACTATCACGTGCTGTATTCTGGCGGATGGTGCAGAACCTGGGCTGCGCCCGTAGAGCCAGCCAGGAGCTGTGCTGCTTTGCTCTGACCTGCCACCTTTCTTTTCACAGGCTGTGGTGGTGCCTCAAGGTGGTGGGCAGCTGTGGATCTTTGGAGGGGAGTTTGCTTCTCCTGACGGAGAGCAGTTTTACCACTACAAGGATCTCTGGGTTCTGCATTTAGCCACCAGGACCTGGGAGCAAGTCAGGTAAGGCTCTGGGTCATGAGTCGACATCTGGGCCTGCCTCCTGTCCATGCCAGCATGCTTGGTTCACAGTGATGGAAAATCAGATATTGTAGAATTCCAGGGCTTTGAGGAGCACCTTTGCAGAGCCTGAGGGACCAGCTTCGCGGGTAACTGCAGAAAGGAAAGAGCTAGAGTTTTCTCCACCCTTCGCTGAGAAGCCCTGCTTGGTCACTGCTGCCTGACACCGGGCTTTGTTGAAGGTGTTGCCAGGGTCGCTAGGAGCAGCGCTGCATTCAGGCTTATTTTCTTGTTCCTCCCTTGTCTGCGTTACATTGATCATATTTTATGCAGTTCTTCTCCTGGGCCATCTGTTTATCTCCTTAAAGGCACTTTGGATTTCAGTTTGCTTGATGGAGCTGTGGTATACTTAAGGGAGTGCTCTTAATAGGTCTAGTTGACATAGAAACAGTGGAGCCAGTAAGATGATGGCTGGGAAAGCCTTTATATTGCTCTTCAATAAACTAGGCTCAGCCATCACTGGAGCCTGATTTCCGCATCTTTTGGTAAATGTGTTGTCACATTTACCACTGCACTTCACCACTAGTGTTAGCGGTCAGTGCTGCACACCTGACTCTGAAGAGACAGACTTGGTCTGTATACATTATTTGTATACATATACATTATTTACAGGAAAAAACCCAGGAGAGTGACAGATTGAAAAAGTTGGCTTCATTCTCCTGGGGTGCGCATGCCTGCTTGCTGGGCTGTGTGCACCTGGTGCAGGGTGCCTTCTCTTCACTGCTAACTCAGCAGCCAGGGTTTCTTCCCTTCAGTGGAGAAGGCAGCCGCACTGTGGAATTCAGTAGTGGTGCAAAGTGTCTTCAGGTCCTGGGACTTTCATAAGAGGGAAGCCTCCCTCCCTGGGGGGGTGTGCTTGCTTGTTTGATGATGAGCCTCTTAGGAGACCACAATGCCAGCCTGTGGAGATCTAATCTATTGGCTTCAGGCCTGGAGTGGGACCAACTATGTAGAATGTCCCTTGTGCAAGTGGAAAGTGTAAGTAGAGTCCCCACGCCAGGCTAACTTGCTGGAGAAGGTCCCAGTGGCAATCCTGAATCAGTCAGAACCAGAAAGAGTCTTGGTGTGTATTACCAGTTACTGACTTCATTTCCCTTTCTCTTACTTGTTTAGGGAAAGCTTCATTATCCTAGTAGGCACAACAGTCAGGAAATTATTTTCATATTAAAATTGGTTTCGTTATGTATATATTGAAAGTTAGTCATTTTCCCCATAATTTAAAAAGTATTTAGGCCCAGAGCTTGCAATCTGTGTTGTCTTGTTTTGCTCCAATTATTTTTTTGAAACCCAATTTTCTGTGCTTGTTTGTTCATTGTCTTTGAATTGATTGTTGATATTTTCATAGCATTTATGCCAGCCACATGGTTGCTATTTGTCCAAATTTATGGTTGAAGGATAATAAACCTCTCCATGAAAGAATACATACAAGTCCTATAGCTACTCAGCTGGGGCTAGTGTTGATGATGGCACATCTGTGGGGTGTTCCTGCAGGGACATTCTAAGCTATTTTGTGCACACTTTCTCGTGTCCTTCAGCCTTTCCTGGTTCTATAACATATATTATGTGTGCTTGTTCCAAAGAGGCAGGGAGGCACTATTGACATGTGGTCACTTGGGGAGTGCCCTTTGAACAGCTTGCTGTGGCCGCTGTCTCCCAGCCAGCCAGAGATAGCCACCCTCGGCTCAGCGCAGGATTCCAGCTGCCTCCTGGTGCTGTTGGCTCAATTATGCTTACACAACCTTTGCGGCGTCTGTCTTAAATCTGAAATTGTCTCTGATAAACACGTCTCTCATTACTTGAATACTTGTTCATTGTAATTAAAATGTGAGAATTTCTTTTTTTTTAATCCTCACCCGAGGATATTTTTCCATTGATTTTTCAGAGAGAGTGGAAGAGGGAGGGAAAGACAGAGAGAAACATTGATGTGAGAGAAACACATCAGCACTCTTCTTACTGTGTCCTCACATGGTTGCTTTTTGCTCGTGAAGAGAGTTCTTTCTTCCTCTTGTTGTACAGGCCCAGATCCCATCATGGTGGCTCCACCCTCATGATTTTTTAATCCTCACCGGAGGATAGTTTTCCCATTGCTCTTTAGAGAGAGTGGAAGAGAGGGAGTGACGTGGGCTCAGGGGGTAGAGAGAGATAGAGAAACATCGATGTGAGAGAGACACATTGATTGGCTGCCTGCCACACAGCCCAACCAGGACAGGGATCGAACCTGTAACCCAGATACATGCCCTTGACTGGGAATTGAACCCTCTATCTTTCGGTGCGCCGGCCAGGCCAACTCTCTAACCGCTGATCCCCACCAGCCCGGGCCCCACCCACATGATTTAATTTAAACCAAACTACTCCCAAAGGCCCCACCTCCAAATACCATCACACGGCTGGTTAGGACTTCAACATATGACTTTTGGTAGGGGCTGTGGGGGAGGGGATAGGACACAAGCATTCAGCCCATAACAGCTAGTGTCTAGTGTTTGCAAACATTTTTCCTTTGACAACTATTGATGTACCAGTGAGGGTCTAATAAGGAAGAAATGAAAGAGATTGGTCACATCTATGGTGGACAAAACCAAACTAGTGGGTCAGCTAGAAGCTCACTTCCCACTGCTAGGCTTTGGGGGTGAGGTGGGGTCTGGAGCTGGAGATGATGGGGCCAAGGCCGGGGAAAGGGGCCGTGCCTTGGTTCCTTCCCTCTTCTCCATGTACCTCCAATCTCCTGCTGGTGCTTCCTGCTTTGGTGGTACTTCTCTGATAGTGAGCAAAGCTGGGAGCCATGGAGAGGAACTGCCTGTGTAACCAGACAGGATGCTCACGCACTTTTAACCCCTTCCTCAGTCAGCGGGCCTGCCCTATCAGCTTAGGTTTCCTATTTGTTAAAGTTTAGTTAGTCAGCCTGCCACACTGAAAAACCAGCACTTCTAAAGGTGAACCCCACTTTTCTTCCTTACTCCCTGGAGGAGATGCAGTTGGGCAAGGGGAGAAAGATTTTGACACCCTTTCTCCATTTATTTCTAAAGCTGGTGCCATCCTAGCTAGTCATCTATGACTCCATAAACCACAAACAAGGAGGTCAGGCTACTTATAGAACTCGGCTGTTTTTGGATGTTTTTCATATACCTAAAATAATCACCCTTTCAACATTGGTAATATGATGGTCTTTAGCATATTCAGAGTTGTACAACTACCACTGGTAGTTCAATAGAGAATGTTTCCATCACCCCAAAAAGACTCCATTCCCACTATTCACTCACCTTTAATCTGCTTGCTATCTCTGGATTTGCCTTTTCTAGATATTTCATGTAATTAGAATCCTACATTATTTGTTCTTTTGTGACTGGCTTACACTTTGCATAATGTTTTTAAGGTTCATCCATTCTGTAGTATGTGTCAGAAGTTCTTTTTTATGACTGAATATATTCCATTGTTTTGAGATACCACATTTTGTTTATCCATTCATTTATTGATGGATGTTTAGTTGTCTCCACTTTCCACTCTTGAGATAATGCTGCTATGAACATTTGTTTACAACTAATACATTTTTATATGCATTGAAGTACTTAGTACATGATCAACAAAAATCGGTTGAGTGAAAAATAATATACTGTATAGGTGTGTGTGTTGTGTTCATGCATGCACACTGTTTCTCTTGATTTGGAAAAGGAGCCAACATTTGTGGCGTCTTCAGCTAAACCTGCTTAGTGTATCGTCAAGCTGTGTCTGAGAAAAGTTGATATCCTAGAAAAGAAGAATTATTCTCAAAATAATTCAGAGTTCTTTGTATGATCCTGTTGCAAAAGGCAGCAATGAGTTAGCGGAAACCAGACCATACCCCATATTTATCATGTGGAAACAGAAACACACATATGTTCCGTTCTCTGGCTTCTCCCATGTTG
>NW_006289713.1:3436210-3443050 GCF_000327345.1 Myotis davidii
AACTTAATTTTTATAATATCCTGTTACACATAATTATTAATAATGAACTACAACGTTCACTAATGACCAATTACTATAATCATGTTGCATTCATTTCCCTTACATGCAGGTGCACCATTTCTCTCCACTAATACTAACAGTGAATATTTTGGCAGCTCGATTACCATGTCATTAGTCTTGTACTGACTTGTTTGGTGTGCACAACAGGAAATATTTCACTTTCAGAGAACAAGAAAAATAGGTTTATTTGTGTTCCGCTTATTAATTTGTACAGTTATTCAGTGTCTGGTAAGTTAATGTTCAAGAAAAAATATTTTTATTAAAATGTTCTATTATTTTATGTTAGCGATTACTCATTTATTTCAGCCCTTTGTATTCAGCATGTCCCTATGGAATAATTTTGTGCACTGGGCCTCTAGTTAAAAATAACAGTTGAAATAAAACTAAAACAAGAACACAGTTTCATAGGCTACCTAGATTCTAGAAACCACTATTATTTTGTACAAGGAGATAAAATTCCCTATACTAAGTCTCATCTTCATTGTTTGATGGAATATTCATATACCGTTTTTGACACTTGGAAAAGTGGAGCCAAATGCCGAAGGGACACTGTTTAAAATGAAAAGGTTAGTGCTTTTGCACATGGTTCCTGCTTGGGCCATTTTGTAACAATTCTTGGAGGAGGGGCCTTTTCTGGTTGGAGAATGAGCCGTTAGACTCAGTTTCCTGTCCAGTGGGCCTGTGTGATGTTGACTCTCAGGTTTTATGAGAAAAAATTTTCTTTTGCTTAGTAAATGTCTCAGTGCTGCCTGGTATGGTACTATAGCATGTAATTTTGTAAGGTGTAAACTTTGAATTACTTCGGGGAACCATTTACTTGCCAAGTGTTTAACACTCTAAGCCCATGGAGTTATTTGATGCTAGAGTATTTTCTGGAAATGTCACCATTTGAAGGGGCCTGGGTGATGCTGAGTGGCAGCTTGCCCTGTTGGAATGCCATTTTGCACATATCTCAGCTGCAGTGAAAGCACCCCCTCCCACAATATAGCACATGTATTTTTGTGCTGCATATAGATCTGGCTGAGTACAACATGGGATTTTTTAAGACTCCATATTTAGGAGTGATGGCAGTTGAAAAGGCCTGTTGGAGATTCAAATATAAATAGGCTTTTTTGAGTGGCTTTATTTTTCTAAAGGGGTATGTGAAGTGTTTTTATAGAAAGATTTTCCCATTTTGGTCACTAAGCACAGTGGTACATGGCTGCTGCTACAAAAAGTAACTTACATCCTAGTGCCTGGATCACTGGAGGACAAAACACCCATCAGATTTGTGGGCAGGAAGCTGACAGGAGGCCCTTACCTGGTGCATCTCAGATGCCGGGAGTCATTTAAGGAAGACAGCTTGCTGACACTGTTTCCATAGGTCTCTGGTCCTTTAGGTTCACCTAACATTGGTAACATTCTGGCTCTCCTGCATAAATATTTTGAAGTAGAATTGGACCATGCTAGTTGGTGAATGAAAATCTGTTCCCCAGGTTATACTTCTAAAGTATCACATCAGAGAATTTATCAAAAGGGAAGGTTACATTTTGCCCAGCACATGTGATGTTTTTCTTCTTATCAGCTTCTCTATTGTAGAGTTGTACTGTGTGGCCTGTTTTCTCAGTACCCAGCACAGAGGGGATGGAGAAGTCGTGCCATCTGCTTCAGCCTGTGGAGTGGGAGCAGCTCCAAGGAGAGCCCTTTTTCCACTGTGCAGAGTACCAGTCTAGGCCAGTGCTGATTTGGTATGAACCTGCACATTGTGTCATGCATATCCAGACTCTCCTTTTGAGCCTTGTTCATTTGGTATTTTTTTAATCATGATTTTGGATAAGAAAATACGCTTACTAATTTTGTGGGAGAGCAAATAAGTTGTTGACATATTCAACATCCAAAAGTATACTTGTGGACCAAATCTAGCAAGAAGTATTGGAAGTGGATTTGGTAAAATCCATCCATTTATGATTACTCTCAGCAAAGTGGTAATAGAAGGTACATACCTCTACATAATAAAGGCCATATATGACAAACCTACAGCTACCATCTTAATGGTATAAAGCTGAACTTTTTTCCTTTAAGATTAGGAACAGGATAAGCATGTACTTATACCACTTTTATTCAACACTAGAGGCCCAGTGCACGAAATTTTGTGCACGGGGGTGGGACCTCTCGCAGTCTGGGACCCCCTTGCTCCTTAATGCCCACCTGACTTCTGGCTGAGCGGCACTCCCCCTGTGGTAGCACACTGACCACCTAGGGGCAGCTCCTGCATTGAGCGTCTGCCCCCTGGTGGCCAGTGCATGTCATAGCAACCAGTTGTTCTGCTCTTAGGTTGATTTGCATATTAGGGTTTTATTATATTCAACATAGTATTGGAAGTCTTAGCCACAGCAGTCAGTCAAGAAAAAGAAATGAAAGGCATCCAAATTGAAAAGGAAGAAGTAAAAATTAAGAAAATCCCATTTATAATTGCATAAAAAATACCTAGTAATAAATTTAACCAAGAAGGTAAAAGACCCTATACTTAGAAAACTATAAGACATTGAAAAAAGAAATTGAAGAAGATACAAATGGAAGCATATACTGTGGTCATGGATAGGAGGAATTATCATTAAAATGTCCATACTAAACAAAAAACAAAAAAAAAGTCCATACTGCCCTAGCCAGGTAGCCAGTTGGTTAGAGCATCGCCAGAAATGCCAAGGTTGCTGGTTTGAGCCCTGGTCAGGGCACATATAAGAATCAACCAATGAATGTATACATAATTATAACAACAAATAGATCTCTCTCTCTCTCTCTCTCTCTCCAGTAAATTTTTTAAGGACATGTCTATACTATCCAAAACAATCTATAATTCAATGTAATCCCTATAAAAATACCACTAACATTTTTCACAGAACTACAGCAATCCTAATATTTATATGGAACCACAAAAGGCCCTGAATAGCCAGAGCACGCTTTAGAAAGAATAAGTAGGAGATATCAATATCAAACTATAATACAGGGCTATAGTAATCAAGGCAGCATGGTACTGGAATACATGGACCAGAAGAGAGAGCCCAGAAATAAACCCACGTCTATATGGTCAATTGGTATATGACAAAGGAGGCAAGAATATATAATGGGGAAAAGACAGTCTCTTCAATAAATGGTGTTGGGAAGAATAAATGGTGTTGGGACGGCTGGACAGATACATGCAAAAAAAAAAGCGAAAGAAACTAGACCACTTTCTTACCCTATATACAAGAATAAACTCAAAATGGATTAAGGACGTCTATATGGTCAATTGGTATATGACAAAGGAGGCAAGAATATATAATGGGGAAAAGACAGTCTCTTCAATAAATGGTGTTGGGAAGAATAAATGGTGTTGGGAAGGCTGGACAGATACATGCAAAAAAAAAAGCGAAAGAAACTAGACCACTTTCTTACCCTATATACAAGAATAAACTCAAAATGGATTAAGGACTTAAATGAAGACCTGAAATCATAAAACTCGTAGAAGAAAACAGGCAGTGAACTCTCTGACATTGCTCTTAGTAATGTTTTTTTGGATATGTCTCCTCAGGCAAGAATATCAAAAGAAAATATATATAATAGAACTACATCAAACTAAAAAATTTTGCAAAGCAAAAAAACCTAACTGGGAGAAGATATTTGCTAATGATACATCTGGTAAGGGTTAATATCCAAAATATATAAGAAACTCATATAAGTTAACACCAAAAAGACAATCCAATTAAAAAATGGGCAGAGGACCTGAATAGACTTTTTTCCAAAGTGGACATACAGATGGCCAATAGATGTGTGAAAAGATGCTCAACATCACTAATCATCGGAGAAATGCAAATTAAAACCACAATGAAAATCATCTCATATCTGTCAGAATAGCTTTTGTCAAAACAACAAAATGTTTGCGAGGATGTGGAGAAAGGGGAATCCTCATGCACTGTTGGTATTGCAAATTGGGTAACAGTATAGAAGTTGCTCAAAAAATTAAAAATAGAACTATCATGTGACCCAGCATTCCCTCTTCTGGATATTTATCTGAAGAAATCCAAAACAAATTTGAAAAGATACAGGCATCACTGTTTATTGCAGTGTTATTTATAATAGCCAAGATATGGAAGCAGTCTGTTCATTGATCAACACTTGGATAAAGAAGAAGTGGTACATATATACAATGCAACATTACTCAGCCAAAAAGAATGAAATCTTACCATTTGGTACAACATGGATGGAGCTAGAAGGTATTATGCTAAGTGGAATAAGTCAGACAAAACAAACATCACAATTTCACTTATATGTGGAATCTTAAGAGCCAAAATAAAACAGAAATGGACTCAGAGATACAGAGAACAAATAGGTGGGAGGGAGGTTGGGAAGCTGGTTGAAAAAGGTGAAAGATTAGGTACAAATGGGCAGTTATGAAACAGTCATGGGGAAGTACAATACAGCATGGGGAAGATAGTATTGTGATAATTATATGGTGTCAGTAGGGTACTAGACTTATTGGGGGATCGCTTCCTAAGTTACATAATGTCTGACCACAACGCTATATACCAGAAACTAATATAATATTGAATATCAACTATAACTGAAAAATTAAAAAATACTTTTAGATATGGTTAAAAATCTAAATGCAAATATTCTATCAAAACAGATAGGCTAAAATTTTAAAAGTAGTATTGAAGTGGGATAAATTTTCCTTTAAAATTCTACAAGGAATTTTTACGAGATAAGACTTTTTGAAAAAGTGGCCCTTGCTCATAGATGAGAGGGATTTAGGAACTTTAGTCCTAGTAAGAGGTCACTGCTTAAAGGTCGATTCACAGGCTCTGGCATCTAGGAATAGGTATTGGTGATTTTGGGCCGACTTTACATGGATGAGCACAAGGCTCATTTTGAGCGACACATTAATAGGGATGTTAATAAACTGAGGGTATTGAGAGAAGAGAGATGAATATGATCAAGCATTTGAAGAAAGGTGAGAACTTTGCAATTCACCTGAAATTTACTGACTGGGAGACGTTTAGATAGGGCAGCTCAGGCTTCCTTTTTTTAAAAATCCTCACCTGAGAATATGTGTATTGATTTCTGCCTGCTGGATTGGTCCCTTTTTGAGAGGAGGGCATTAATTTGTCCAGCTATGATAGTGAATTTATCTCTTCTTGCTGTTCTATTAGCTTTTGCCTCACATAGTTGGGACATTTTGTTTTTAGATGCATATATGTTAAGAATTGTTGTGTCTTATATAATGCCTTTTTAAAAATCCCTGATAACTTTTCTTTGCTTCGAAGTCTGCTTTGTCTGAAATTAATTTAATTACGCTTTCCTTTGATTAGTGTTAGCATGGCGTATTTCCTCCAGCCATTTACTTTTCATCTGTATGTGTCTTTAAAGTGGGTTTCTTGTAGACAACATATAGCTGGCTCTTGTGCTTTGATCCACTTTGACAGTCTGTGACTTTTAATTGGTGCATTTAGACCATTGACAGTCGAAGTGATTATTGATATAGTTGGATTAATTCCTGTTGCATTCATTACTGTTTTATATTTGTTGTGTTTGATCTTTATTCCTATGTTTGTCTTTCACTCTTTTTGCCTTTTTTGCTTTTAATTGAGCATTTTATATGGTTACATTTTTTCTCCTTTCTTAGTATACTAGTTATAGTTCTTTTTTAGTGGTTGCCCTAGAATTTGCAATATACATTTACAACTAATCCAAATACACTTTAAAATAATAATATATTACTTCACGAGTAATGTGAATACTCTGTAATAACAAAATAATTCTAATTCCTACCTCCATCCCTTGTATTATTTCTGTCATTCATTTTACTTGTATATATACATATCTGTATGTGTATATAAAAGCTTACATAATCAGATACATTGTTTCTATTATTTAACCAAATTGTTATCTGGTAGATCAATTAAGTAAAAAATTTTACTTTTACCTTTTTCTTTTCACCTTATTTAGTGCTCTTTCTTTTTTTATGTAGATCCAAGTTTCTGACCTATATTCTTTTTCTTTTCTCTGAAGAACTTTTTTAAAACATTTCTTACAAGGCAAATCTGCAGTCATGCATTGCATAATGATGGGGATGTGTTCTGAGAAATGTTTTAGATGATTTTTGTCATTGTGCAAACATTATAGAGTGTGCTTACATAAACCTAGATGGTATAGCCTACCGCACATCTAGGCCATATGATATAGCCTTTTGCTCTTAGGCTGCAAACCTGTACATCATGTTACTGTACTGAATACTGTAGGCAGTTGGAATACAGTATTCAGTGTTTGTGCATCTAAACATTGAAAAGATGCAATAAAAATACTATATAAAATACAAAAAATGATACACCTACATAGGGCACTTACCATGAATGGAGCTTGAGGACTGGAAGTTGCATTGGGTGAGTGAGTGAGTGGTGAGTGAATATAAAGGCTAGCCCTAGGCCATTACTGTCCACTGCTGTAGACTTTATAAACACTGCACACTTAGGCTACAGTAAATATATAAAACTAGGGGCCCGGTGCACGAAATTCGTGCACTGGGTGGGGGTGAGGGGGAGTGTCCCTCAGCCCAGCCTGCCCCCTCTCACATACTGGGAGCCCTCAGGCATTGACCCCCATCAATCTCCAATTGCAGGATCGGCCCCTTGCCTAGGCCTGACGCCTCTGGCAGAGGCGTCAGGCCTGGGCAGGGGACCCTCATTTCCCCCCATCACTGGTTCTGCCCCCAGCCCCGGCCTGATGCCTCTGGCCCAGGAGTCAGGCCTGGGCAGGGGACTCCCC
>NW_006289713.1:3443600-3444312 GCF_000327345.1 Myotis davidii
TCAGTGGCAGGGGGCTTCTTCCTGCTTTCCCTTTCGCCTCCCTGCATTGTGCCTACATATGCAAATTAACCGCCATTTTGTTGTCAGTTAACTGCCATCTGGGTTGGCAGTTAATTTGCATATAGCCCTGATTAGCCAATGAAAAGGGTATCGTCGTACGCCAATTAACATTTTTCTCTTTTATTATATAGGATAACTTTTTTCAACCCTTTTGTAATAACACTTGGCTTAAAACACAAACATACTGTAAAGCTGTACAAATATATTTCCTTTATATCATTTTGTAAGCTTTTATTTTTTTAATCTTTATTCAGATTATTACAGATGTTCCTCCTTTTCCCCCCATAGCTCCCCTCCACCCGGTGCCCACCCCACTCCAGGCCTTCTCCCCCTCCCCACTGACCTCGTCCATAGGTGTAAGCTCTTTGTCCAGTCTCTTCTTGCACCCCCGGCAACCCCTTACCCCTCAGAATTGTCAGTCTGCTCCCTTTCCATGACCTGATTCTATTACATTCCCCAGTCTGTTCTGTTCATCAGGTTTTTTATTCATTTGATTTTTAGGTTCACTTGTTGATAGATATGTATTTGTTGTCACTTTGTTCATAATTTTTTCTCTTTACCTTTTTCTTCTTCTTCCTCTTCTTAGAGAATAGCCTTCAGCATTTCATATAATACTGGTTTGGTGGTGATGAACTCCTTTAGCTTTTTCTTG
>NW_006289713.1:3445061-3447338 GCF_000327345.1 Myotis davidii
TGGGCAGTACTGCTTCAGTGGGGCTTTGGTGCTCTCTGAGTCTGTCCCCTGAGTGTGTCTCTTATGGATGTGAAGAGTTATAATCCGGTATGGTCTCACTCTGACCACTGGGTACACTGGCTCTTGGATCTCCAAGGAGGTGCAAAGTCAGCCACTGTCTGGGGCCACCCAGCAGGAGCTACAGAGACATCTGCAGATTCCCCCCCTTTGTATGGGGTTTGTAAGTGCCCAGACAAGGCCCAGCTGTGAAGCAAGACAGGTTGCTGTTGCCAGGCCTTGGGCCTTCTTTTGGAAGCCCTGGGGCTCTCTGACCCAGCTGCATTTTGACAGGTTTTAGGCAGAGAAAGGACAGGCCATTCTTATGCAAAAGCCTCTGCATGCAGCTTGGGTGGGGCGGGGTCTCTGGGAATCACCAGGAGGGAGCAAACAGCAATGACTACCAGTCAGCCCTGCACCAGAGAGGTCCCTGGGTCTCCGTGTCCCGTGCCCCCGTGCAGGAACAGTGATCACTGTGAGCACCTCTGAGAGAAAGCTGCCCTCGCATTCCTGTCCTGATGCCAGGCAGTCCAGTTTCTCCCTGTATGTGTCTGGTTCCCCCAGAGTCTCACCCGGAACTGGAGTTCAGAGCAAGTGGGAGCTTGTATCTCCCTCCCGATTAAAAGAGCAGCACATCCAGGTGCCAGCACTTTCTGGGCCTCCACACCTCTTACCAGTCTCAATGGGCTTTCTTCACCTCTCTAGTTGTGGAACTTCCATTCCATTCAGCCAGCTTTCCCGCGATTCTGGGTGGTAGTTGTTCTGCCTTTTAGTTGTAACTTTGATGTGGTTGTGAGAGGCAGCAAGTATAGGTGTTTACCTCTGCCGCCATCTTGGTTCTCTCTCCTATTCTGTAAGCTTTTATCCATTTAAATATTTTTAATCTTTATTTTGCTTTTTAAACTTCTTTGTTAAAAAAAAAACACTAAGATACAAATACATTAGTTTAAGCCTACACAGAGTCAGGATCATCAACATCATGGCCTCCCGCCTTACTTCTTGCCGCACTGGTGGGTCCTCAGAGGCAGTAACGCGTGTGGGTAACAATGCTGTCTGTCTTCTGGATGCCTCCTGAGGACCTGCCTGAGGTTCTTGAGTTGTCACTCTTTTCTAAATATGTCCATGGTGGTTGGCTAAGTTTGTTTCTTATTTTCGTTATAGATTTACTTGTTAGCAGATAATGTACCATGAACATTCCTCTCTATTAAAGGCAACCTTTCAGTGTTGGGGCCCATGTTTTCAGCGTACTTACGGAGCTGTTGAGGTCTGCAAAGGTTTCTTGTCAAATTAAATGGTACTCGGTAAGTGCTTGCCAAACAGAAATTGGTCTAAAAAGTGGTCTTTTTTTTAAATTTTAGATCACCAGGGGGTCCTTCAGGCCGGAGTGGACATCGTATGGTAGCCTGGAAGAGACAGTTAATACTTTTTGGTGGTTTCCATGAGAGTACAAGGTTAGTGCCAATAGCAGGAAGATCTTTCTTTCCTGCAGTAGTAAGGAGGGAACTTTTTATGGGAAAGACCATTCTGAATACACATGGAATATGCTGCCCCATCTCCTAACACCAGGGCATGCAGTTCAAGTAGCCAACCAGGGCTCCACACTCAGGAGGGCCTGAGCTTAGTTTAATGCTCTGCTGTCACTGTCTTGAAATTATTAATTATTGAACAGGCCCCACATTTTATTTTGTACTGAGCCCTATAGATGGTGTGGTCATCTTATCTAACACAGGCTTCTCAAACTTGAGCCTGGTACAGAATCCCCTGATGGGTTTGTTAAAACTCTGGTTGCTGAGCCCCACCTCAGGTTCCTGACTCAGTAGGCCTGGGGCCTGGTGCTGCTGGCCAGGGGACCCTGCTGGGAATGTAGCGCTAGCTGGTGTTCTGCAGTGGTGTCTGCAGAGGGGCCCCCACTTCTCCTTCGGTGTCATGGTTACCTTAGTATAAGCCACAGTGGGTTCCCAGGCCAACCTAGCAGGGTCCCTGATTGTTTTTGTTTTTTTAAAAATATGTTTTATTGATTTTTTACAGATAGGAAGGGAGAGGGATAGAGAGTTAGAAACATCGATGAGAGAGAACATCGATCAGCTGCCTCCTACACACCTCCCATTGGGGATGTGCCCACAACCAAGGTATGTGCCCTTGACTGGCATCAAACCTTGGACCTTTCAGTCCGCAGTCTCTATCCACTGAGCCAAACTGGCCAGGGCTGGTTTATCATTTTCATCCAGAAAAGTTGCCATT
>NW_006289713.1:3448108-3448621 GCF_000327345.1 Myotis davidii
CAGCTGCCTCCTACACACCTCCCATTGGGGATGTGCCCACAACCAAGGTATGTGCCCTTGACTGGCATCAAACCTTGGACCTTTCAGTCCGCAGGCCGATGCTCTATCCACTGAGCCAAACAGGTTAGGGCATCCCTGATTGTTTTAAACCTGTCATCTGTACAGCTATCCTCTTTAATATCCCTAGTTTAGACAAAAACCAAGATATATAGTGAATAGGCTAGCAGTATTCCTTTTGCCATTATAATACAATAACATTTTGGGTAAAATGTCTGCACTGTTGTAACGCCTGGTTAAGGCCATGTTTGCAGTGGTTTTTCTTTGACCATGACCATGTCAAAGAAGGTGGATGGATGCCTTTTTCTGAGTGCTTCATTTTCCGCTTTGCTCTCTTTTCTTTTAAAAAATAGCATAGTTTGCCTGGTGGGCACGTTTCAGTGGTTGAGTTTTGACCTATGAACTAGGAGGTCACAACTTCTGATCAGAGCACATGCCCAGGTTGCGGGCTCAATC
>NW_006289713.1:3448664-3451462 GCF_000327345.1 Myotis davidii
AGCTCAGAAAAAAACTCTCTCTCTCACTCTCTCTCTCTCTCTCTCTCTCTCTCTCTCTCTCTCTCTCTCTCTCTCTCTCTCCCTTCCTCTCTGAAATAAAAAAAAAGTACAAAATAAGAAAATAGCATAGTTATCAATTTGTTAATTGTGGTGGCCCCACTCACATTTTTGTCAAATTAAGATGCATTTGCACAAATATTTTTTTAAAGAATTTCTGGCTTATAAAAATAAATCCTCGTACATATATGTGAAGAAGGAGGCATTTGGTGAATGAAGAGTGAGCGTTGTAATTTTTCCCTATCCCCCCATTTTAGGCTGAGGATTGTACTGTAGATATGGCTCCATGAATGTTTCCATTTTCTTCATGAATAAAGAATATTTTTATTACTTGAGAAACGGATATAAATTCTTAAATTCTTTGGAGGGGATTTTAAAAGTATAACTCAAATTAAGCAAAGAGTCAGTTTGTATCTTGGAAGGTGTAACTTGGTTGTAATAAAGCTTTAGTTTTATGTCTTGTCATACAGTTTACCACGTTTTTTATAGATTCTCTTAAATTATCATCTTAAATTAAAGTTGAGGAAATCAAGATAATAAGTAGTAGAACTTGTCCTCAACCAAAGATTACTGATTTTCAGTTGGTCCCATATTCTTTCCTCTTGCCCTCACCCTGGCTCACTGCCCCAGGTCTGCCCTCCTGCCAAGTAGGTGTTTGCCTAGTCATTGCCATTTTGGACAAGAGAGCCTGAGCTATTTTAAAAAATATTTTTAAATTGATTTTAGAGAGGGGGGCGGGAGCGGGCGTGGGGGGTGGAGAGAGACATCGATGTGAGAGGGAAACATCAATTGGTTTCCTCTCATACACACCCTGACCGGGATGAACCCATAAACCTGGGCACGTGCCCTGGACTGGCAACCTTTCAGTGCACAGTATGATGCTCAACCAACTAAGCCACGTCGGCCAAGGCATGAGCTATTTTTAAAAATTGATACCCAAGCAATTGTTGTTTATATTTATTCTTGGAACTTTAAAATTTAAAAACACACAAATATTTGTCAAACGTACACATGGGGATTCATGATTTTGTCAGTGCGTTAATTCAGCACCTCCTGTGAGTGGGACAGAGAGTGAGATCCATACAGGCTCTCCTCGCCTGGCCGGTGTGGCTTGGTGCATAGAGCCTCGGCCTGCCCACCGAAGGGTCACAGGGTCCATTTCCAGTTAAGGGCACATACTGGGGTTGCAGGTTTAAGGGCACCTGCGGGAATCACCCTGTCAATGTTTCTCTCTCTTTCTCTCTCTCTTCCCACACCTACTCCCCTGCTTCCCTCCACTCTCTGTAAAAAAAAAATCAGTGGAAAATATCCTTGGGTGAGGATTAATAACAACAACACAAATATAGCCCCTTCTGGCACTAAAGGTTATAAAGTGAATCAAATTTTATAGTGGTTGTAACTTGCAACCATTTCAGAATTAGAAAAATTTTCAAAGCTATTACCGTTACCTTGTTTTAAATTATTGTTTATGAAGTATTTCAAATACAGAAACAAATGAAGAAACTAGAACAGATCGCTGTATAGTCACCATCCGTATTAAACAAATGGGTTTGACTTAAAAACCAAATGACAGTTTATAGTTATCGTATGTGCAGAACAGGATTTTTTTTTTTTTTGCTGAGAATCTGCAGTGTGAAATCTGAGGAAATAGTGGAATGTGGTGAAGTCTTTTACAAACTGTAAGCCGCCCCATTCCTCAGTTTATATGTGCCACTGCGGAAGGAGCATTTGGTCGTGGTGCCAGTCAGAAGGGCCACCAGATGACTTGTTCTGTTTCACACGCCATGCTGTGCACAGAGTTTGAGGGTAGGTATAGGTGAGCGGACAGGCCTTGCACCGTGGTCCTTCTGCTCTGGAGTCCCGTCTCGGATTATTAGGATGCAGTGGAAAAGACAGAAATCCCTTCAGACTGGGGTGGCTGATCACTTCCTCTGTGTTTTCTTTTAAAAATCAGTTCTAGGCTCTCCATTTTGAATTGCTGGAGAGTGTCTGTTACTCTTTTGGTGTGATTTTGACGAGAGGCCTGTGGCCATCTGTAAAATTCTCACGTCAGGACACAGCATTCTCTCTGTGACTCGGACAGAACTGCCGCTTTCCCCGCACTGGGGCTCCCCTCGCAAGGCCTCTTCTGCGTTTTGAGTTCTTTGTCACTTAAGTCCCAGGAGCATTAAGCAGGGCAGGGCCGCAGGGCCTCCTGAAACACCTCAACCATGTCCTCGTTGTTGCCTGTGCTTACAGAGTCAAAGGATTTGCCTCCGGCATCTTTCTGTTTCAGGCCTTTGTGGTCCCTTCTTCCACCCAGTTCAGGGTCTCTTCACAGCCCTTACCAAGCTGTAAATACCTCTGTCCTGAGTATTCATTTAGGTTGGTGTTTGATTGTTGAGCTTAAAATTACATTCAGAGTAATCTAATGTAATTATTTTGTAAGATTATAATTTATTTTTAAATCCTCACCCAAGAAAATGTGCTTTTTATTTTTTATTGATGAGAGAGAGAGAGAGAGAGAGAGAGAGAGAGAGAGAGAGAGAGAGAGAAGAAAAAACAAAACAAAACATTGCCTCCCGTGTTTGCCCTGACCGGGGATCAAACCCACAACCTAGGTATGTGCCCTCATTGGGAATCAAACCCTCAACCTTTTAGTATATGGTACAATTGTGTATGTAGGGATCTAATGCTATAGAGTGTTCCAATGTAGAATATACCACGACTTGTACCCTCCAACTAACTGAGCCACCCGGCTA
>NW_006289713.1:3451716-3465536 GCF_000327345.1 Myotis davidii
TTAGTTTCATGTAAACGATTCCTTTATTGAATTAGAAATGTACAGAGATGGTGTTAATCTGCTCCAGTCATATTATGTTCTAATCTATATGCCCCAAAACACTGCAGGATGAATAATTGTGTATGTAGGGATCTAATGCTATAGAGTGTTCCAATGTAGAATATACCACGACTTGTTTCTCCTTTCTATTGCTAGTGGGCCTTTTCTTTTCTCATCTACAAGCAGTGCTGACATGCACCTGAACCTTCTCATGCACATCTCTTGGTTCAGGTGCACTAGAGGGTCTCCTGCTGGCTCCTGGCGTGTGTCCTTCACACGGGGTGCCCTCACACCATCAAACCCACTGGCATTGCTCTCCCTCCATTGTTATCAGCACTTCACCAACATGTAAGCGGGTGTGAGTCTGAGAGAGATGAATTGGTATCTCATTGTAGGCTTTTTCTTATTTTTTATTTTAAAAACTTTTCGACATTCAGTGACCAGAAAGAATTAGTGAATACTTATATATCTCCCCACCTAGATTCTGCCATTGATATTTTCCTGTACTTGTTTTATCACATATTTGATCATATCTATACTGCTACCGATCCATTTTTAAATGTATTTCAAAGAAAAGTATAGATATCTGTATACTTCCCCTAAATACCAGAACATGTATCACTGAGTAGAATTCTGTGTTTAATTTTTAATGTGAAAATACCTATAAAAGTGCACACAGTTTGAGTGTGTACCTGCTTGTTATGACAGATGGATGCCCCTTGTGAGTTATAGCTCTGCTGAGCCCTTCCTGGCCTCCCTTGCCCTTACCACCCCCCAGAGGCAAGGACTGTGCTGGGATTTCCCACCACGTATTCCGTTTGCCTGTTCTGGAACTTCAGGTAGTCATGCAGCACGTGTTCCTTAGAAGAGGAAGCCTCCTCTCATCCAGCATGTTTGGAGGTTTGGCCACATGGCACGGTTCAGTTAACTGCTTCTTCACACTGAGTATTCCCTCTGTAACACACCATCGTTGTCCACTTTTTATTGGTGGGCACCTGGTTTATTTCCACTTTCTGACTATTAAGAATAAAGCACTGTGAGCATTCTTGTGCAAGTCATTCTGTGGCTGCATGTTTGATATCTCTCGGGTAGATCTCTAGGAGTGAGCCTGATGGGCTACAGGGGAGTCTAACTTAATTTAATAAGAAACTGTTGTGCTTCGTCCCAAAATAGTTGCACCCGAACTTCCTGAGAGTGTGGCTGTTCCACATATTTGCCAGCACCTGATGGTGTCACACTTTTTACTAGTACATTCAGCCTTTCTGATGGATGTGTGCCATCTCATGTGGTTTTCATTCTCATTTACCCCAGGTGAATGGGCCCTGTGACTTGGTACCTGAGTAGGCTGCCGGTGGGGTGGTTGGGACAAAGGAGGCAGAGAGATGCCCTGTGTCCACTGTCTTTCATACCCCCACCCACTCCAGTGAGTAGTCAGCTTTTGTTCTGGAAAGAGAAAATGTTTAATAGGGTCCTGAGACACAGGCTGGTGTGGCCAAAAGCTGTGCAAAGTGCCCAGGTCCACTACTCGATCACAGCAAATGCTTCATAGAGTAAACCAGGACGATAAACAGTGGAATCTTGTGAAGCTGTTGTTGCTGTTAATCAAAATGGTGCCTAATTCTCGGTGCCTAATCCTCTCCAGCTCGCCACATGAACTAGCCGGGTGGGTACTCCAAGTCCACTTAATCCAGACCTGTCGCATTTGAATTGCAGTGAAAAGCTTATCTGGTGGGATTTATCTGAATTAGGAAACATTTGTGTTGTGAACGCTGTGGAATATTAAAAGTGGTTAGTCTAAGTAAGGCGGTGGGCTGCTCAAGTCCGGATTTGAACACCCTTCAGAGATGACTCCTGCCTGGTATCACTCCCTGGTAAAGGGGATGGGTTGCTGGACAACCTGCACGGTGAGCTGATGACGTGCCTGGTGCGTAGTCCCGTGAAGATGCCTTGGAAGTGTCTTGGAGTAGCCTGCACACGCAGGGTTTTAAATCAGGAGGTGTCAAAAGGAACAGCACCTTAGGGTTTCTGTGTTTCACAAATGGTTCAGTTGGGGACCTCAGCCATCACTGTGCCTGGTTTTGAAAAATTACTGCCATTGTAAATCCAGGGGAATCAGGACAAAATTCTGATAACTTTATAAATCCAACCTCCCACTGGCCAAGATGCTGAAGGTGGCAGGTTAGAGAACGGAAGGCAATCTTTGCCTTCTCCCCTGCTCCAGACACGTGGGCCAAGAGGAATCCACAGCATTTTAAAGTACAGTAGTACCCCTTATGTGTGAGGGATACGTTTTAAGACTCCTAGTGATGCTTGAAACCATGGAGAATACCAAACCCTATGTATCCTATATTTTTTCCTATCACACATACTTGTGATAGGAAAAAATATAGGATACATAGTTTAATTTCTAAATTAGACTCAGTAAGGGATTAACAACACTAATAAAGTAGAACATATAATCCTATATAATAAAAGCCTAATATGCAAATCGATCGAACGGCAGAATGACCAGTTGCTATGACGTACACTGACCACCAGAGGGCAAATGCTCAACGCAGGAGCTGCCCCCAGCCTGCAGGCCCCAGGCCAGCAAGGCAGGTGCCAGTAGGCGCCCCTCCCCCACTCCCCTACAGAGGGAGGCAACTGGTGGCAGGGGGTGGGGCAGGCAAGCTGGCAACGCCAGGCTGGCCAAGGCAGGTGCCAGCGGGGGCCCCCTAATTGCCCCGCTGGTCAGTACTAATCACCGGCCAGGCATAGGGACCCAACCTGTGTATGAATTTTATGCACTGGGCCTCTGATAATATAATAAAAGCCTAATATGCTAAGTGTCTGACCGTTCATTCGACCATTGATGACATGCACTGCCCATCAGGGGGCAGATGCTCTAACCGGTAGGTTAGCTTGCCGTTGGGGTCCGGCTGATTGGGACTGGGCGAGACGGGCTGGACATGCCCTGCAGCCCTCCCACGATCCCTCCCCAGCCCCAGTCATGCACCAGTGGGGTCACTTGGCCTGACCTGTGCCCTCTTTCAATCCGGGACCCCTCAGGGAATGTCGGAGTGCCAGTTTTGGCCGATCCCCGCAGGCGAGGCTGAGGGACCCCACTGGTGCACGAATCCGTGCACTGGGCCTCTGGTACTGTAATAAAAGTTATGTGTATGTTCCCTCCCCCTCACTCCAGCAATTTTTATATTTCTTAGTCCAAACCTATCCCTGAGTGTGTAAAAACCATTCAGCAACCTTGCAATAAATGGCTTAATGCAGTGGTTGGCAAACTGCGGCTCGGCAAACAGCGGCTCGCGAGCCACACGTGGCTCTTTGGCCCCTTGAGTGTGGCTCTTCCACAAAATACTGGCTCTTCCACAAAATACCGACTTCTGCGCATGGGCCATGAAGTTTCAATCACACTGTACATGTGCACCCACAAGTGGTATTTTGTGGAAGAGCCACACTGAAGGGGCCAAAGAGCCGCATGTGGCTCACGAGCCGCAGTTTGCCGACCATGGTCTTAATGTCGCTAATTTTAGTGGATTTCTTGGTGAAGTCTTTTTATAGGCTCAATGCTTTCTGGCACAACACGGCAACACATTTTCTGTTTATGTCTTCCACCCACAGATTTAGTGCCTTCCATCTTAACTAATTTACATGCTACTGTGGCCTTAACTTTTGCAATTTGAGGTACAACAGCAAAAGTAGCATGACTTTCTTTTTCCTTCTTCACTATTTCATGGTTAGAGACTTTTATTAATGTAGATCTTGACAACCTCAGCATACAGGGTTTTTTAAAATTAAATTGGGAACTTTCACCTTTTCACTTCATGGAAACACAGCTTCTCTTTGCATATCTGAATCGCCAGCGTCAATACTCTTGTGCTTTGGGACATTAAGTAAAGTAAGGGTTACTTGAGCACAAGCAGTGTGATACCATGACAGTCTATTTGATAACCGATTTGATTAGTGACTAAGGAATGGGCAGGGAGTATATACTGAGGACAGGAGTGAGGACAGTGGGGAGAAGGCGGACAAAGGAACAGTTCATGTCCCGGGTGAGACAGTGTGAGGTTTCATCACGCTATTTCATGATGACTTGAAATTTAAAATTTATGAATTGTTTATTTGGGGAGTTTTACATTTAATATTTGGGGCTGTGGTTGACCATGGCAACTGAGACTGGGGAAAGTGAAACTGGGTAGAGGGGACTTGCAGCTCATCCTCCCGTGTCTGGGAGGATGCCTTACATGCGAGTGGGGGCGGGCCTCCTCTTGCTGTCAGCTGTGTTGCTGTTTCTCAGTTCTCAGGACAAGAGGTTTCTGTTCGCACAGCCCCTGGTTTGGGTGTGCTGTGCGGCTGTTTTATTTGACCCTGGAAAAGCAGGTAACTTGAAGCTCACTTTTCATTTTGTTTGAATCTTGACCAGATTGCAGCTACTTTTGTGGAAGCTCCCCTGCCCTTCGGGGATAAAGGTGGGGATGCCCCAGGGAGTGGATAGGAGAAGTAAGGGCTCTTCAGAGTGGAGTTGCTGGGTTCCGACTTCAGGTCTCAGGAGTGCAAGGCCTTTGCTTACCTCAGAGCTATCGCTACCTTTTCCAGGGACCAGACTGCACTGAACGCAGGAGTCTGGGTGGCCTGGGGGTCTGCTCTCATGACAATCAAAATGAGTCCATCTCTGAGTTTCGGACTGTTTGAGGACAGGAGTGTAGAGCTTGTGTGCAGGCTGCAAGGACAGGGCCTGGGGCTGGGGTTGGGGAGGATGGTATGGGTGCCCAGTGCTGGCGTCCGGGTCTCAGACAGACTGAATAATTTCAGAAACAGTGGAGGTTTTTTTCAACTTAATGTTGTAACACCTGATACACACTCTCAGATGTCTTTGGGTCCCATTAATACTGTATTAGGCAGAAATTCGTGGGTAGAGGAGTAAGTTCTGCTCTGTAGAGTGAACACCTGGGTTACTCCTTGTGTGGCATTAACGGCAAGTTTCCTGAGCTGCTTCAAGGCGGAGGCGATCCTCCTTCTGAAGAGGCTGGGCCCTCAGAGTTCTGACTCCCTGGATGGGAGTGTGCCATCTCCAAAAATCCCTGCAGACTCTGTTTCCTCTCCTAGTAGAGTTTAATCCAGTGAAGAGTCTAACTGGGCAGATTAAAAACCAGTGCGGTTTGCATTGATAGAAGCTGTGGCACAGGTGAGCCACAATAAGAGAGTAACACAAGGCAGCTTTTTGTTTCCTTTGAGGACAAGGAGGTTGGGTTTTGGAGGAAGTCACAACACTTCAGGAAAAGAAACTGCTATAAAGGAGGCGTTAGAAACCTGCTGGGGTGTGCAGACCCCTTAACTAGTGAGTTCCAGTCGGAAGGGTGTGGCATCCTTGTCCCCTGGCCACACCCTGGCTTGTCACTGTGGAAGCTGTGGACTTGGTGAGCTAGTAGCCCTTCTTAGGAAGGGTTCTGGCTATTAAGCTTTGAGGGGATGGATTTAAATGTTATAGCATAAAAGGTGTCCCCCACCTCCTTAGACTGGCAATTCTGAGAAGAAATCATTGCTGTCAGCAGAACAGTACATTTAGCGTCGGCAGGTGCAGTGACGACAAGGAGGCTGAGAGAGAATCGGCTGAAGCACAGCTGCTATCTGAGTTTCTAGACAAATACAGATGTCACTGAATTCTCTCACTGTCCCCCCAGCGGGAGAGGCTGCTGGGTGTAGATTTAGTTCCTAAAAACGCTGGGTTTTTTGGTCTGAAAGGGCAAGCATGGAAGTGGTGGTAGTCATTTCCTCTGTGTGAATCTGCTAGAAAAAGAGAAGAATATCTAGTCTCAACAACTGTGTAACATGCAGAAATGGCACCACTTGAATGTGCAGATATTTCCAGAAGGAAAGCAAGAGGCTTGCACCAGTTCTGATTTCCTGAGATCCCAGCTGTTCCCTGTGCGTGACCCATGTTGAACCTCCTTGGTTTGAAGATGTTCAGGTCACCTGTTTTATCCATGGACATTGGATTATTTGTTTTGTTTTCCAAAAGGGGAATAGCTCCCCCCCCCCCCAATAGTAAATATATACTCATTAGTTAAAACTAACAATTTCCTGGCTCTGGCAGCTGAGTGGCTAATGAGCAGCAGCACCCAGCAGCAGTGAGCGCCATTGCTCAGGTCTTGGTTTCTAACACCACCTCCATGAACAAGAGCCAGTGCGCCTTGGAGAAATGGCCCGCTCTAGAACTGGGGCAAGTAATACTCAAGATGAGTCTGGAGCATCTTGTAGTACCAAGGGACTATTTGTAAGAAACCACATTGATGGAGTGTGTCAGAGGGACACAGGAGCCAACTGAAAGAGCTCCCAGTGGCCAGAGCTGGAACCATTTGAGCAATAAAATGAAATGGTATTGGATTATGGCCCACAGTATAATATAGAGAACCATGAGTCCACAGGATTATAAACAAGTGACTGAATAGATAGATGAGGGAAGAGACAAAACTCCTATGCAGAGTTCCACAGAGACTGGGAAACAGGAGGCAGAGCATGACTTCCCTCCTGGTTAGTGGGGGCTTCAGAGGGTGTCCTTCTGAAGAAGACAGTGTGGAGCGCTGGTGTGGGGTGGGGTGGGTCTCTCGACATGGAGAAACCTGACAAATACACCTCAGCCAGGTGTTCAAGGTCCACGCCGGCAGTGATAAGTCATGGTGACAGCATGCACCCGTGAGATGATGTGATGAGAAGGGTGCTGTACCTTTGGGATCCATCCCAATACCCCACACCCCTGTCTGATTGTGGGAAAAACGCCAGATAAATCCTAACAGAGGGACATTTTGCAAAACTGCCAAGGTCATCACAAACAAGGCAAAGTCTAAAAAACCGTCATGTCCCAGAGGAGCCTACGGATTCATGACACTAAAACAAGTGTCCTAGAACAGAAAAGCACGTTAGGGAGACACTGAGGGAATCTGGACAAAGAATTACTTCAGTTAATAGTAGTTTGTCAATATTGGGTCATTAATTGTGACAGATGTGCCACACTAATGTAAAATGTTAACTGTAAGGGAAATTGTGTGTGGAGTATGTGGGAATCCTCAATAAAATCTCCTGATTTTTTTCTGCAAATATAAAGGTATTCTGAAATTAAAATTTTATTAAAAATAGGGAATTTAAAGTACAAATAAAAATAAGTTAATTTACTGAAATCCTTCCACCCAGGATAATATTTGCCAAGTAGCTTTTGAGACACCTTTAGTGTTTAGATAACAGCTGCGGCATGAGGCCTGGTGGACGTTGCTATGTAGAATGAGGTGTCTGGTCTGGCTGGGTAATGGGAGCGATTTGAAGCTTGACTCTGGGTTCCGACAGCTGTTTTAGAAGCTCAGAAAAGTCTTACCTGGGTGGTGGCTGGCTTCTGCTGGAGCATCAATTTGATCCTCGCAGTGCAGCCTGACTCACGTGGTTTGAAGGATGATGGGAACTGAAGATACGCAGGGACTGAAAATGGGAGGATAGCTGTATTGTGATAGCATTACAGTCCCACGGTGGTCTCCTTAGAGCTCCGTCCACTTAAGCAGGATTGCTGCGGAAGCCACAGGAAGCTCCAGTAAGGAAGCATAGAGTGCTTCTAGCATGATTGTGGTCATTAGAAGGCAGGGTTTTAAAATTTGAAATCTATTCTTAGATGTAGGTGGTGCCCTGTTAGTTCTCACACGACTTCCTTTTCCTTTGCAGAGAGTCAAGAAAGATGTGGACAAAGGCACCCAGCATTCAGATATGTTCCTAAAAATGAAGAAAGAGAGGACGAGAAGGTTCGGGTGCTGTGAGAGGACGGGCCTGGGGGTGGTCTGCGTGTCACTGCGAAAGGCAGGGCAGAGAAACGGAAGCCCAGCTGCCCTTCTGGTTGTAGGGTTGATGGCCAGTGGACAGGCCATCCTCATCCCTGAGCAGGCCGGGCCGGACCCTCCATAAATAACCCTAAGTGTCCTCCTGCCTGCCCAGCAGAGGCGGCTGAGGAGTGTTCACCCTCTGGGGAGTTCAGGATGGACTGGCCTGAACACACTATCAAACCATGAACTCCCCTTTGCAGAGAGCAGGAACCACAGCTTTCTAGTCATTTCTCTTGTCCTTGCTCAAGAGCAAGGGACTGATGTTAGAATATAGACTTCTGGACCGCTTAAGGTGGGGTTGACATCTCCAACGTTCACTTTTTAAAGTTCCTTTACAAAAAGCAAGGTTGTGGTTCATTTGTGTGATGCAGGTCTTGTGATGAGAGGACTGGACTAGACCGAAGGGATCCAGCGTGATCAGGGTCTGCTTTATGACCTCTAGTGAGTTACTTCATCTCCCGGGAGCTCTGTTCTGTAAAATGAGGGGTTGTTGTGCAGAATACCTGCATCTCTTTCCCGTGCTAAAATTCTTTAGCCAAGACTTCAGAAATGTTCCTACCCAGGTGCTTCAGGTGCCAGCCACACGCATTGCACGACTGGTGAGGACATCTGCGTTTCCCAGTGGGAGCTAGGTTTAGAGTCATGAAGTAACTTACCCAGTTTACACATCAGTGGACTTGCACTTGAAAGCTGAACTTTGTTCTAGGCTGTGAGACCCCAAGCCTGTGTTTCCCCTGCATCCTGGCCATTAGGCCCTTACCCTACAGTGAGAAGGACATGGGGTATTATGAGCTGGCGCACACTTGTGTGCATGCATCATACTATGTGCTATGTGCAGGGCCCCCTGACCTGTATCCTTTTCTATTTCCTCAAAGCATTAATATGCTGGTGGTGATGAATCGATCTCATGGCCCCTAGTGGGTGCAGCCTGGAGTCACCCCTGGGCTGTGTGCTCATGGAGGACATGTAGGCAGGACACAATGTTTCCCATTTGCTGCTGCTGTTAAGTTTCTTCTTTTTAAAATATATATTTGTTTATTGATTTCAGAGAGGGAGATAGAAAAATCAATTATGCGAATCATCAATTGGCTGCCTCCTGCACGCCCCCTACTGAGGATCAAGCCTGTAACCTGGGCATGTTCATAGGTCGATGCTCAACCATTGAGCAACACCTCTGGGCTGTTAAGTTTCTTTTTAATGTTTGTTGGAGTGAAAATCTTGGTTCTTCTTTCTAGACGTGATGGAAAACTTTCCCCCGCGTTTCACGCTAGGTTACATTTTGAGGCTGATCATAGCAATTAAACACAAGCCAGAGGGAAGAACATAAAGTGGTGTGGCCTGTGGGCATGCAGCCCACAGAGGAGAAAGGGAGGGTGGAGTGAGGGTCCTCCCGGAGGCCTGGGTGCACTGGGTGTGCCAGCCTCCATGCCTGTCTCATCCCTGCCTCCATCCACAGCTGGAAAGAGCTTCTAGGGCGCAGTGTTTGGAGGGTTTGTGAAAAAGACACCCCCGTGCCAACTGAACCTTAAGGAAAAGAATTAAAACTTCGAGTGAGATGTTGAAAATTGTGTTTTGTTTTTCTGCAGAGGGAGGAAAATGAGTGACTTGATGGACTTTTACCCACAGTTCAGCATTTTTTCATCTATCCTAGTCACTGGGGAAGCAGGGACACTTGTGCCATTGGCTGGTTCTTGCTACCCTCCATCCCTACATCTTACCTCCGCTCCTGCTCTCCTGTGACAGGCAGATGGGTGTGGACTCGGATCAACCCTTCAGGCACCAAGCCCACTCCCAGGTCTGGCTTTTCTGTGGCCATGGCCCCAAACAGTCAAACGCTGCTCTTCGGGGGTGTCTGTGATGAGGAAGAGGAGGAGAGCCTGGAGGGCGACTTCCTCAATGACCTGTACTTCTACGATGCCACCAAGAACCGCTGGTTTGCAGGACAGTTGAAGGTAGAGTCGGGCTCTGAAGTGGTTCCATGGTGCATCGTGCACCAGACAGGCAGCTTAACACGGCACCTGGCTCTTGCCTCCACGGGTGATTCTGGGTAGAGGCTGTTGTGGTCTTGTTAGCCAGTTCTGCCTTCCAGGCCTCTAGGTCCCTGACACTCTGTGAGCTGTCACTGTAAGCAGGGAGCCCATCACCTCTGTCTTTGCTGTGGCACCAGTCCCAGTGGTGGGCTCCGTCCCAGTAGTGGGATCCCCAGCAGCTGTGGGCCTCGAGCTGACGAAGTCAGGTCAGCGGCCTCAGGAGTAGGGCTTGAAGGAGGGAGGCAGCACTTTGTGGCCGAGACTCGGCACAGGTAAGTGGCCTCAGTGCCCCTGCTGAGAGGGGTGAGCGTGAGGGCCTGTTCCTGGACTTGCCACCTTCCACGTTCTCTGAGGAGTGACACTGCGTGTGGACTTCAAGGGGCAACCCCAGCAGGTGGATTAGGGTACAGCCCAGTGCCGTTTGCCCAGCACCCAGGGTGGGCGGTGCTCCCCATGCCTCTGGAGCTCACAGCCCTGTGCCGCTGAAGGGGGCTGCTCTCCTTTTTGTCAACAGGGGCCCAAGGCAGAGAAGAGGAAGCGGAGGCGGGGCACAAAAGCAGAGCCTGAGGGAGCCAACGAGCAGGACTGCGGGGAGGCCAGTGCCCAGGCGCCCCGAGAGGTGGTCAGAGAGGTGGTCACAGAGGACGGAACAGTGGTCACCATTAAGCAGATGCTCACAGCCCCAGGCCCGTCAAAACAGCCACAGCCGGATGAGGACGATAGCCCAGAGGAAGCAGGCGGCCCCTTGGTGGAGCCCCGACCCCGCTCCAATGCCATGCTGGCCGTGAAGCATGGCCGACTCTACCTCTTTGGGGGCATGTTTGAGGCCGGTGACCGCCAGGTCACCCTCAGTGACTTCTACTGCCTTGACCTGCATAAAATGGACCAGTGGACGGTGTTGGTGGAGGCGGATCCAGGTGAGCTGTGGTGGGGGAAGCACCTCCTTTGGTTGGGTGAGAGCACTTGGAAGCATCTTGTCGAGTCTGCCCCCAAGTGCCGCCCAGACCTACCCTGTGCCGATGAGCCGGGTGCTCTCTGGCTGCTCATGTGGGAGCAGACCCCGGTCACAGGGAGCGAGGCTGGTTACATTACAGGGACCCCGGCTCACCCTTGACACCATTCACGTGGGCCTCCGAACTGTCCAGGCTTCCCATAGATGCAAAGCAGATTTTGCTTGTGGCGGCTTCCCATCGAGGGCATCCTGCTTTGTGCACATGAGCCTCCAGGCAGCCCCTTCCAGTCTGTGACCTGAACCTTGGGGCCTCATTTACTCTCTGATCCTTCATTCCTCACTTTCACATTGTACCACAGGCTCTCGCTAGTGGTGCATGCTCTTTTCTTAAGTCACTAGTTTCTTTAAGGTCTGAGACTAAAAGTTAAAATCCACACATTTAGGGGAAGGTATAAAACAGCTGGTGTGTAAGATTTTTTTCTGTCTTCTGGTTTGCCAATCTTATTCTCACCATCTCTGCTAAGATCCAGGGAAAACAGCGCATTTTGATATGTTGGGGTGAGGGGCCTTCATTCAGGTCGGGTTTCCTTAGTGAGAAGACGGGTCCTCAGCAGCTCCCAGTCTCGGTTCCCCTCGTCTGGTTGCACTGACCCTCTGTGGGTGTTCATTTTCCTCCAAAGAAACACAGGAGTGGCTGGAGGAGACTGACTCGGAGGACAGCGATGCTGCTGAGGGCGCTGAGGGCGGAGAGGAGGACGAGGAGGACGAGGACAGCAGTGAGGAGGACCAGGGTGAGTATTAACGTTTGACTGCTTTGTAGATATGCTTCAGAGGTGAGCCTAATGTCAGCATAAGAAACATTCAAACCTGTATAGAATTTTTGTGAGTTTATTTGAGCCAAACTGTTAACAATTTCTGGGAAGCAAAATCTCAACCTGTTGAGATAATGCTCCAGAGAATGGCAGTTTTGCACCTTATTTCTTACATTACAATAAAAAAGGAAGGTACAAGTGGTTACATGAAATGCATTGATGATAGATTAGGGAGGGTGGGAGAAAGCAAAGTAGGGAGATCTCTGGGATTGAATAAAAAGTAAAATGGTACATCTTTTAGTTAAAGTGGGTACAGGATATTTAATAGTCAATAATTAACACAATAAAAATAACAAGAGGATTTGTAGTCTCTGCTTTGGTGCATTGGTTGTGCCCTGAGGGGTTTGGAAAAAGGGAAGTTACCCTGACATTCCAAAGGTATGTTATCTTAGATGCAGAGGACATAGACAGACTCAATTATGATAAAGATTAACTTTTGTCAAGGATGATTCTAGCCTAGGACCTGACTACCTGCCATAAATGGCTTTTAGTTAAAAAGTTTTAATTTCAGACCATCCTTTGTGGTTACTTTAGATCTCTGAGTTTGCAGGGCTGCCATGCAGGCCTTCCCTGAGCTTGTCAGGTTAACACGTGGCCCCTTTTCATCCACACTAAGTTTTTTAGAAAATATTTGTATCTGGAGTATGTTTGAGCAGCTTGCTATTTGAGCAGCGTCGTCGTGCAGAATGGCTTCACGGCGTCATTTCTATAAATCCGGGTGCTCCCACAGTCACTCCATCAGGCCGCGAGCAGGTGGCCTACACTGCCTGACCCAGGCCTTCTTCCTCTGCTGAACGTGTTTCTTTATTTTCCTCCTTCCCATGAAAGAGCCACAGCACCCCTTGGTGACGCCTGGTGAGCAGTTTGCAGACTACCTGCCTAGGACTGAGCAGTATTGGGTGAGGCTTGCCCGAGACGATGCTGGGTCAGAAGCAAAGGAGAAGAGAGTGCTGAAGGTAGCCCATGCCATGGCAAAAGCTTTCTTTGATGACTCAGCATGAGCCGCCAGCCTGGGCCAGAAGTTAAACTGAGTGAGGTTGTCTTCCCTCCCCGTCACTGGTGTGATTTAAAATAAACTGGACTTGGAACAAGGCTGCTGCAAAGGTTGTCTTCTGTGCGGCCCTGCATGCACCAAGGTCCTGGTGGGACCTGCCAGGGCAGGGCCAGGCTGAGGGTGGGCCACCCACACCGCAGGCGGCACTTGAATATGGAGTGGCCCCAGGAAGCATGCTCTGATACAGACAGGAACATTTATGCTCTGTGGGCAGGTTTCTCTTCTGCAGAGCTAGGGGATGAACGTTCTGATTGACTGCATATTATCAACCTGGAGATGTGCTTTTTGACTTAACAATTGTCAGGAGTAGCCCTCAGACTGCCTGTATGAGTTTTCTTGTTATTTATAAAACAAAATAGCTGTTGGCTGGGCAGTTCCGCTCCTTCTCTGCCACTGGCTTTTCTTGGGGCTCTCTTAGTGATCAAGTGCACCTGAAGCCTCAGGGACCGATCCCTTAGCCTTGCTGGGGAGGAGGTAGTGGAGCCACCCTCTATCCTTTACCCCTGGGGCTCAAGGTTGTCATTTGCAAAGTGACAGAGAGGAAGGAAAGCCGAGGGCAGTACCAGAGGGCAGTTGCCCCACTGTCCACCCCCATGCAGTTGCTGTGTAGTGCCTGGCCTGGGGGCAGAGGGTCCTCACAGCAGAAGTCCTGGTGTGTTAACATGCTGGCTGGTGCCTGCTCCAGGGTAAGACTAGCAGGAGACTGCTTTTCATTTTTAAATTTGGGGTCAAAAGTTGGGCTTTGAATTACTACCTGGTGCATTTTTTCATCTTAAACATCTGCAACAGTGAGAATGTAGGATCTTAGTTTTTAGTTAAGGGGCCAACATCCCATTCATCCCATACTTTACCTGTTTTTGTTTGTTTGTTTGTTTGTTTGTTTGTTTTTCAAAAGGGAATACCTCCCTCCAGCAGAGCAGGGCGTGGGCCAGGGCTTCAGGGGAAGAACAGGGGCCAACGTAATCCAGCAGCAGCCCCTCCTTCCCCTTGCCTTTACCTTCTCATGACGCTTGTCTCCAG
>NW_006289713.1:3466057-3467916 GCF_000327345.1 Myotis davidii
TAGGGAGGAAGGGTCAGGGATTCTGCATTTTGCTTTATTTGTGGCGCTCCCTTGGGTCCTGGGGCAGTTTGAGTCGTTTATTGACATTCTGTGTAGAGTCCAGCTGGAAGCTCCTAGGACGGCTGAAAAGCCAGGTGAGCGCCGCAGCTGGCCCCCAGGAACTGTACGCAGGTCCCTCGGCCTTGCTGTCTGACCGTGTGACAGGAGCACACCAGGCTGGATTGTGCTGCTGCTACGGCAGGAAATAATTGGGAGATCTTATCAGCTTCAACACAGTTGTCTATTATCAGAGGCCACTTTTCTTAGAGGAGCCTGTAGCTAAAAGACTGGAAAGAAGGTAATTTTTAACCAACCAAGTTGAAAGAAAAGTACCCTCCAGAGAAGCCTCTGTACAAATAAGTATGCGTTTTGCTGTCGTGTCCGTGGGGCTGCTGCTAAAGATGCTGTTTGAGTAAAGAGGCTGATCAGAACCCAGGAGGATTAAATGCTTCCAGGAGGGTTGCTGTCTCTGCTGTTTAATTGCTGTGATTAAAACACCAGGAACTGTGCCTTCGTCTGCAGCAGTGGGGAGGTGGGAATTGACACAGGACCTCGGTGTCCCAGGCGCAGTGGCCACGCCTGCTGTCCTGTTTGTCAGTGACTGGGTTACCTAACTGAATGCTCTTGACACCCCGACGGCCACGTTGGCCTCGAGTAGCCAGCATGCAGCCCCTGCCTTGCTGGAGCCGGAACCGCAGGAGGCGGCCATGTCCAGGTGGGCAAGGCCCTCGGTTGGCTGATGGTTGTTGGGAAGCCCCCCTTATACCCACCCCCTGGTGATTTCCCACCCTTTTTCTTACTGGTGCCCGTCACCCTGCCATGTCAGCCCTGTGGACACCGTGCCAGGGCTTCTGGAAGAGCTCCGTGGGGTTTCGAGTGTGACGAGTTCTCCGTTCTCCCCACTTCCCAGGAGCACCTGAGCCCTGTCTGGGTTGGGCTGAAGTAAGAGGAATTGAAGTGTTGGTTTTTAAAAGCTGTTGACAGTGATGTTTATTGCAATTGGACATGGGATTTTTTTTAATACCAAGTTGGTACAAGCAGAAAACCAGTGGCTAGGTGACAATACAAGTACATTGAGGGACCAGATATTGGGTGGGCCTGCTGGTAAAAGTTAGCCTCTTCAAGAGGCTGCCCATGTGAGATGTGTTGCAATGAGAAGGTGACACAAGTGTTGATTGTATCAGAGGATGGCAGGGAGGGGACACTTGTTCACTGGCATAAAGGAAAAGGGATCAGCTCTAGCTCCAGTGAGTCTGAAATCCACCTGCTGTCCATTGCTGAGTTCCATGTATGGAAGAGGCTCTCTGATAACTTCTGCTTTCCCAGGTGTTAAGTCGGGAAGCAAGCTGTGCGTAGGTGGTTGATCACCGGAGATCAGTCTCATCTTATCTCGAGTACAGACCACAGTCATCCTTTTTTCTGTTTTGCATGAGAGCTTCGGCAGTGCCTTTCGAGTCCAGGCTGTCCAGGGTCTGACCTTGGGGTGTGACCATGATGTCCAGCCGGAAGCCAAGGCACTGCCCAAAACAGTTGGTGGCCACAGGTGCTGGGACCAGGTGAGAAGCCACCCTGGAAGCTGTTGTGTCAGGCTGAGGACTGGCGTGTTGAGCTGTGTGTGGCGTGGGACTCCGTGTGGGGAAGGGATCTCACCCGGGGAGCAGGGCTGGAGAGACCGCAGTGTGTCAGCAGGATTCCGAGGCAGAGAAACTCATGGGAAGAAAGACAGTACAGCCGCCCCATCAGAAGCACAGATGTTGAAGTTTAAGAAAATTAAAACAGGTTTGGAAAAAATATACTGTGAGACCCTTGGGCTGTTAGCT
>NW_006289713.1:3467984-3472070 GCF_000327345.1 Myotis davidii
CCTGAATGGGGTAGGAGGCCTCAGGCACCCAGTTTATGGTGAGGAACCTGAGATGGTGAACAGGGTTATTAGCCTAAACACATAGGAAAAGCTGGTGAGAGAAGGTGGGGGGCACATTTCAGATTCGTATTCACAGAGCTTTCCTACTCAAATGAGATCCTCCAAATGTGACAGAGGGACGCTGTTGGTTAACGGAGGCTCAGTTCTGTAAGTTGCAGTTATCCAGCTTATAATCTTGTCACTAGAAGGAACTTGCATTAAAGACACTACTTGTACAAGGATGCAAGTTTTCCAAATTTCAAATGACAATATTACTAAAAGGAGCAAAATTTTTCTTTAATCTCAACACTGTCCTTTGCTTTCAGTTAGTGAAATATATAGTAATGGTCTGATTTAAACATTCATTAAAGAAAATTATTTTATTTTCATTTTGTAAATAACCAAGCTATTTTTCCAACTAAAAGAAAAAGGCTGAGGTAATGTTTTTAGCTGCTTCATTAATAGGAAAAATCAGAACATAGTCAACATTCCCTTTTGTCAATGCACAAAATGATTGCACGGTATTAGCAAACAGTTCACATGCACCATGGGAAAAGGGTGGAAAAAAGAAAACGCAGATTGAGACGGATTTATGTTAGAGTTCATTCACAAAAAGGCAACCGCATCAGGGTTAGTGGTTTCATGTCTAGCGTGAGGATGAGCTTCACGCACTGCTCACCTGAACGGTGCGGGTGTGTGGGTTTTAGGCTAGAAATGGTGATGGTGCAGATAAGCAGGGTCCAGCTGGAAGTGTTGTCAGGGTTAGCCCAGTGTTTGGAGGCATTGGCACATCAGTGGTCAGGGGCACACTCACTCCTGTATAAGCCACTGCGTGTGCGTGAGGGCCACTCAGACAGGCAGAGGCCCTGCTGCTCTGATGGTGTCAGTGACCACGCTAAAGGACAGGCTCACTCAGTGGCCCCGTGGGAGAGCCCGGTCCCAGGGCCATGGGTGCCAGAGTAGCCTGGAGGGCGCATGCGCAGTGCTGGCCCTCAGCGCGGATTCCTTCCTCCTGAGCATCCCACTGTCTACCTGGCCTGTGCCGCTGTGGGGAAGCCCATGTGGGGCAGCATTCCTCCTGACCGGCCTTTCCAGGCTCACACAGTGTGGTGTCAGCGTCATTCATGGAAGGTCGGTGGGTGCACAGTATGTCTGCCCTGTTGGAACTGATCACATTTAGAGAGAGAGATTCATGGGCTGTGTAAGTGCTCTTGCAATATGAGTGCTCTAATGTTAAGGGACTAGAACTTATCACGCCTGCATTGGGTGTGTCAAGTGCTGACCTCTAAGGAAGTAGCCCTGGCTCTTGCCTGACCTAGCAGGTGTGGATGAATTACCGAGGGCCCAGGGGTCCAGCCAAGACCCGTCTCCACCTTTCCTTGGGCCCTTCTGCCTTCATGGGTTTGGGTTGCCGCTGTCACCACATCACCAAGCAGTGGCAGCACAGCTGGCGCCCTGCATCCTGTGGCACAGACATGATGGGCAGGGCAGCAGGAGAGGGTGTGCACAGGTGTGGCGACAGGCCTGGGCAGCCTGGGGCCTGACCCCGTGGCGCCGGCGCACAGTGAGCTGTGTGTATCTCGGGCAGCAGGTGTGGTGGGGCAGCCCAGTGAGGTAGGTGTGTGAGGCCTGCCGCGCTCCCCCGGCCCTGCTCGGGTTCCTGTGGCAAGCTCACATCCACACCTTGCTCTGCCCCGGTGGCTGCCTGCTTCTCTGAGGTTTAGGAGCACGTTTGCACATTTGTCTCAGGCACTTCCATGGTGGGATTTCATGTGGAAGCAAACTCCAAAAACATTGAGCCATCTTCCAAAGCATTGCTTCCACCTCCCCCAGGGGTGGTCCCGTTCTGGCACCGCCCCGCCATGTTTCCCTCCGCACTTCTCACTCCGTGCCAGCACCTCCTCCGTGCCTTCCTCAGCCCGCGCCCCTACGTGTCTCGGGGACTGCGACCCTTGTGCTTCCATAGTTTTCAGACATTCCATACAGTCTGTAGTTCACATTGTCCAGGCACATGGAGACACTGTAAAAATACAGCTTTGTTTTTTATTTTTAAACAAAGGCAACTGCACTTTTCCTTCTTTTAAGGCTGAGTTAGGGACACTTCTGGACTCTTGGGGCAGGTTGTTTTCTAGCGTTGCTTACTGATGGTCTTGCCTGACGTGGCCAGCCCTGGCCAGAGAACAAAACTAGCCAGACACCTTACGTTTACGACAGCTTCCCCTCATTCCTTTTCTCTTGATCCTGTTACTTCACTCTTATGCTGAACTGACTAGGAGCCGATGCTTGTCCGAGGCAAGGTTTCCTCAGTACCATGGCACTGAGGTGTTTGTCAGCGATACTCAGTACTGTCAGTTGATTATGAGCGTCAGGCAGTACATTCAGCTGTGGAAGTCGATGTCTTAAAAACTAGTAGGCACCTTTATGGCAACTTTCTGAGACCAAAGGCAAGAAAAAAAAGTGGAAGACAAGACCTATAAAAGGTAAAGAAACCGAGCTTTCTGTAGAAAAGGGTTGCATCTTCCACCCTTCGTGTTGAAAAGTGTCTTATTGTGCACGTGAAATTGAAATAAGCAAGTGCCCCTGGAGGAGGCCACTGGGGGCGTCTCTGGGAGCACCCCCTTGGGCCTCTTCGGCGCCCCCTCTTGGGTACAGGTGAGAACTGCCTGACAGGAAAACCCTGCCCAGAGAGAATACTGGTGGTGATTGGGTGTCTTTAAAGAATAATCAGAAATCCAAACCAACAAAAATCGTAAGAAATGGGACCATTTGATTCACGCCCCCAAATATTCATCTTTAACAAGTCCTCAGTGTCCTGTGGGACCCAGTGCTCAGTAATGCCCTTTGCTTTGTCAGGGGGGTGGCCGCATAACTTACTGAAAGGGAACGGGAGCACCTCGATGACCGGGCTGGGACTTCAGGTGTTAGCCGGGACACGGGGCTGCTCCGTCTGTGTGCCCGGGTGCCAGGCCCCGAGGGGAGTCCGTGCACTGGTGAGACTCACCCTTATCTTGGGCTTAGCGCATGTCGGAAAGAGCCTGTGATCCTACCACGAGTGTGTTTATTCACACCACACACCATGGCGTCTCAACAAGACCGGCGTGTAGTGGTCGTCAGATGTCATGGACTTCCTAGGCAAGTGAGTCAGAGAGTCCTTGCATTTTCATGACTCTCCTCCCTCGAATGATTTAGGCAACGGGCTTTGCATTTTTGTGGATGCACTGATTTTTTTCTATATTAGCATCGTCTTCCTTGTCAGTTATTTTGGCTTATGTACTGCATACCTCATCTCTGTCCTTGGGAATCTGTGTGCTAATGATTACAAACCTAAGAATTCAAAAGGATGGACGAATAGGACTTTTCAGGGGCCTGAAATCCCCCAGGCATTGTACAGACACGAAGCAGACTTAAAAGCACAAATCCGGTACACGAGGCTCCTTACTTTGTGGTAAGTGGAACCAGTGAACCATCAGCATAGACCTGTTACCTGGTGACTTTACAGGGTAACGTCCATTCCAGCTCTCCTAGGGTAAGGTGCGAGTGCAGGCTCCAGCCTTGGGCGGGTGAGGAGAGGTGGGCACGGTGTGGCGACCCCTTCTCCCGTGGCCCAGTCTAGTATCTCAGGTATCTCAATTTCTCTGCCCCAGGTTTTCACATCCAGAGCATGTTGGGAGAACTGACTCTCACAAGGTTGCTCTGGAATTAATTAAAACTTGTCAGTGCTCTGCACCAGTGGGGGCAGCCATAACACATGTCTATTTTCCCCAGTCCCATGTGTCCTTGTTGAATTCAGCACACACACATCCACGAGGAGCGTGCATGAGAGAAGCAGGTCAGCGGACTTGGCCTGGAGTTAGGTGACTGGTGCACCCATTCGGACAAACCTGAGGCTCTGGGCAGGTAGGAAAAGCATTCGGCCAATCTGCAGGGATGCCGCAAGGCAGCCTGGTCTTTAATCACACTGGAACAATTAAAGAGCTTTCTGGTCTCTCTGACCGTGTTTTGGTCTTGGTGGAATCTACTTGGAATTCACCAGGAGTGCAGGGAAAT
>NW_006289713.1:3472131-3472385 GCF_000327345.1 Myotis davidii
GTGTTGATTTGGTTTTCACAAGTGTGTGATTGGCAGCTGGACTAGTGATGGAGACATCTAGTCATGAAACCACTACTGCTTCTGTCGAAAGGTGCGCTTCTGTGCTGCTGCTTTTATGCATCTAACAACCTCATGGTGTTTGCATGTAAATATGTAAACCTGCATGTGTAGGTACCATTTCTGTCATGCAGTTATTGGAATGTACAAAAAAAGTCTGTAATCTTGACAGAGAGTTGCAAAGAATTATAAACAAA
>NW_006289713.1:3472858-3477809 GCF_000327345.1 Myotis davidii
CTAGTCATGAAACCACTACTGCTTCTGTCGAAAGGTGCGCTTCTGTGCTGCTGCTTTTATGCATCTAACAACCTCATGGTGTTTGCATGTAAATATGTAAACCTGCATGTGTAGGTACCATTTCTGTCATGCAGTTATTGGAATGTACAAAAAAAGTCTGTAATCTTGACAGAGAGTTGCAAAGAATTATAAACCACATATCCCAGCATGATGATTCTTAGGGCTGCAAGGAGCAGGCATCTTTATTTGGTTCACTTCAGGTCTGCAGCAACCACTTGATATTAAAAAAGAGGAACGGAAAAAAGATGTACAAAAAGATGTGATATCCCTTTAGAAAGCAACATTATCAGAAATGTATTTCCTACGGATCCTCCCTCCCTTTCCCATGTCTCCACTCCCCAAAAAAGACCCCAACCTAAACCAAAATGTGAGAAGGAACGGGAATTGAATGTATAACAGAAAAAAAATAAAACTGAATTTAACTGGAACATGCTCTAATCTTTAGTTTATTTCTGGTTAAAAATATAGCAATCCAGTGCAGTGTAGTAAAGAAATCTGCTTGAAAGGTAGCAGAGAAACAGCTAAACATAAGCAAAGCAAGGCAGAGTCATAGGCGGGCTGTACCCAGGACGACTGTGGGACTCACCTTAAGGACCTTCCCAGTGTGAGCACAGGGGACCTGGGTATGGACGTGCCCGTGGCCCCACAGACACGTCCATACCCGCTGGCCGTCTGGCTCGAGCTAGGACCCTAGAGCACTCCAACATTCTGGAGCCTGGTTCTTTTGTTTGGATGACAGAGCAACACTGGTGGAGAAAGCAGAAACACCAGGAATCTGTTTGTGCGTGACTGAAAGTTGTGTTACATATTTGGGGGGAGATGGATATGCAACGATTTCTCAGGAATTTTTTAAGCCACTTGATTTCAACCACATTCTGTCCTGGGACTAGACCAGCTCCGGAGAATTAATGAGGCATCTGGGAAGAAGAGGCATGTCTTTGGGGGAAGTTGCAGGCACAGGACAAAATGAAACTCGTGGGCTCAGTGACGTGGGAGAAGATGGTGTCATGAAAGGGCTGCGGACGTCTGACAGGGACGTGGGAGCCTGGATACCTGTCCTGCACAGTAAGTACTGGAAGGCCGTGCTGCAGCCCAGGCGTGATGGCCGAGGGCCGCACTGCTCCCTGCCCTCTGGCACCAGCCCCGCGCCTCTGCAGGCTCTGGCCATCTGCAGCCTGGCTGCTCTGGGTCTGGTGGGAGGATGGGGAAGAAAGAGGGACAGCAGGGAAATGACGTCGCTGTGAGACTGGGGTGGGACCTGGCCTTGCAAGGAACGCCGTGGGGCAGTGCCGAGACCAGGGGTCTGTTTTTGGGGGAAGAGAAGAGAAGACAGACCTCTGCTTCCTGAACTCTGCAGCACAGATTTAAAACAGAAAAAGCCCAGGCTGCTGCCAGCCAGGATGGGACACCCTCTTCGCCGCGCCTCGCCCACACTGACCCCCCGATTCCAGGACAGGGAGGAGAAGCAGAGTGAGCCGACTCCCCGCCTCACACCTCCTGCGACCACAGCTGGACACCCAGAGGGGCCCTCCTCGGTGCCCCTTTCCCGCGTCCCTGGAGGGAGTGTGATGACGATGGCGACGATTTTACTGGTTTTGCCGCTGATCTGCTGGGATCCCTTTCTTTCCACTTCAAGCTGGAGGATCGGCGTGCTGGCCTCCTGCCATGCCACACAGCGTAGTGTTACACAAGCAAAGAATTCTGGCTAAAATCCAAAACATTACCCAGGAAAAAGGCAAACTGTGAGTAATACCCAATCGTGTGGTTCTGTGAAGGAACTCGGAAGTAGCTGTGGGCTGTCCGAGTTATGATCCTTTCCTTTTTGTTGTTTTGCTTTTAACGTCCCCCTTTTGTACACCAACTGGTATTTTTGCTAATGTGACAATTTCATCAGATGAAAAAGTTAATAAACAAAATGGCGACTCCGATGTTTAGCAAGATCACCATGGCTACCAGGATGGGAGCTGAGCCCTGGAACAGAAGGAGAGAGGAAGGGTTGAGTCGGGTCTGGATTGTTCTCACTCTGGCCATACCCACCCCCCAGCCCCAGACCAAAACAGGAGGTTGGAAGCAAACGTCCAGCTCTTCAGAGCATGAAGCCCTGCAGAAGTCAGACCTGAGGAAGAGGCCGCCACTGGACTCGGGGTCTGCAGTCACTGCCCCGAGCACTCTGGTGGCTGCCCTCCCTCCTGGTGCCCCAGGTCTCTCCTCACGTAAACACCCCACACCCCGCTCTGTACAGCTGGGACTTCAGACACTGCCACTGGATTTCAGATGTAGCCCTCCCAGAGTGGCCCCGAAATTCAGCCTAGGACCCCCAAACCGTCAGTGGGAGAACCTCTAATAGGCCTCTGAACACATCTTCCTCAATGGAAACCACCTTCCCGGAAGCAGCTCCAGCTCTGTGCTAACTGCTGTCCCTGGGCCGCCGGCCTCCCTCGCCAGCAGGAAGGAGCACTTGTCTTCTGCAGCCTTTCCTGGGTGCCCAGCACCCAGTGTCTCGGGGCGGAGCCCACAGTCGCTTGGGCTTGTCATCTTGAAGCTTCAGTGATGGGCGCAGGGCCTGCCCCCTGGAGAGGCCTCTGCTGGAACGCTCCTCCACTCCCCTGTCCTGGGGTCCCCAGCTGCCCCTCAGGACCAGACATTGGTCTGGCAGAGTAAGTACCAGAGCCCAGCTGGAAGCCTGCACCTCTTCCCAAGGGAGCTCCATTTTAAAGCTCCCAGACTCGCCAGCAGAGTTAAGTGGGAAACTACGGAACCTTTCCTGCGTCTCCACCCTGCCCATCATCCGGCTGCCCTAAAACAACCACATCCGCACACAGGTGCACATGGGCGCACACATCAGGTGCGCACACACCACGTACATGCGGCTGCACATGCACACACATTCCCAGCTGCCAGAATGAGGGGAGCGGAGTTGTGGCAGCTGGCACTTAGGTCTCGGGGCTGCTCTCCACAGGGGTCGAGAGGGGTTTGGGCAGGGAAGGCCGAATAGGAACCAGCCCACCAGCAAGAAGACATGCTCACAGGTTTCAAGGGGAATTAGAAATGGCCTCGAGGGCCAGCAGGCTGTCTTCTGATAGGCAGCTTCTCTCCCAAGGGAACATCAGATGAGGAACGGGACTCCTTGGGGACGGGCAGACACCAACCCTGCCCTGCAGCAGCACCAAGTCCCAGGGGCCAGTCTGGATGGCGGGCAGCACACAGAGGCTGGTTACTCAGTCGGGCTCTGCATGCCCATGAGGCAGGCCCCCAGTGTTCCGCTGGGACAAGTGGGACTGTGGCACGTGGCGCTCATCAGCACGTGCGGGAGGCCCTGTAGGCTGACACTGGTCCAGGGGGGATCATGCGGGACCACACAGGCATCAGCCTGGGGTGTAGGTCTGAAGTGTGTTCCAGTGGCCCTTTCTGCTGCCACTGGGCCAAGGGACCAAGGCATGTTGGTTCTAGGCGGAAGCCACCTGACAAAGGGTCCCAGGAGGTACCTCCGGGTGCAAGAGCTCTCCCAGCCCCTGACGGGTCCTGCCCAGGGGTGTCTGTCCTTCCCTCCCATCCATCCGCCTTGGGAGTGGTGCTTCTCGGTGAGTTTCACACCTGAGACACGGTCCTCACTCCTGAGCAGCCCCGGTGGCCCCCTGGGGCCTGATCAACCTGGACTACAGCCCCATCCGGAGCCACTGATCCCACAGGCCTGGGTGGGTCAGAGCCTCATTCTAACGAACTCCCGGAGTGCCCCGCAGTGCCATACTCAGAGAACCGCGGCTTCCCAGGCAGGGCCGAGGGGTGGACAGCCTCACAGAACTGTCCGTCTCACCCATTAGAAAGTAGGCCTTGGAGCAGGACACGTGTGTCCCGGCAGATGGGACCACCGTGCCTGGCCCGCAGGTAAGAAGGACCCGACCCAGCCTGACGCCCCTGCTCTGCGCCTGGCCCTCTGTCTCTCCTGGGTAGGGACTCGTGGGCGGTGGTGGGGCTCACAGGAGACTCCAGCACAGGGAATTGGAGGAACTTGGGGCAGGTCTGGGCGAGGCTGGGTCCCATGCTGCCACCTTCCTTTTGGGAGCTTCCAAACCTGCCCAAGTGTTTCACTGAAAGGATCAAGCCTGTGACCAACCTCCGGAGTCTCGTCTGACGGAAATGCCCCCAGCCCTGCACTGGCTTCCTGGAGGGAGGGCCCAGTCCTTGGAAGCCAGGGCATCAGCCTGGGTTCGCTCCTGACCCCCACCCCACCCCACGCACTCGACTAGAGCGGACTCCATGGACGTCTCCGGATGGGGGACTAACCAGACAGCCACTCACCGCGCTGGACTTGAGCTCGTCCCCGTTCTCCTCGTCGGACTCCCGGGCCACGGGCGCGGACTTCTGGGGCGGGGAGAAGGTCAGGTCCCAGCGCAGCAGCCGGGGCTCGGCTCTGTCGCCCAGCCGCAGGCTCTCCAGTCTCTGCACCGCGGGCTCCGCGCTCGCCGCCGGCCGCACGTTCTCCTTGTTCTGGGACTTGGATCTCAGTCTCTGCGCCCCAAAGCCCCGGTCCTCGCCCAGGCCCCGGCAGGCGGCCCCCCTACTGTAGCGTCTCTTCTGGGGGTAGGCCTCCTGCCCGTGGGAGTCCACCCGCAGCAGGGGCTTCATTTCCATCTCATAGTTGCTCAGCTTCTCCTCGTCCAGCTCCAGCAGCTTGGCGCCCCCTGAGCTGGGGTTGCTGGCCCGAGGGTGGGAAGTCCAGAAGGCAGGGGGCGACTCCGTCCGCCGCTCCCGGGGCTTGGGGTTCCCGGGCTGCTTGTGGCCCGAGCCCCGGGAGCGGAAGTCCTCCGCGGGCTGGCCACTGCGGAGGGTTCCGCTGCGGACGCCCCGGGAGGCCCCGGCCTTCTCCTCGCCCCAGCTGTGGCGGCCGTAG
>NW_006289713.1:3477910-3478991 GCF_000327345.1 Myotis davidii
GCCGAGGGGCGCAGGGAAGCTCTGCAGGGGGCTGTCATCGGGGGTCAGGTCCGAGGGGGTGGTGCCCTTGCGGTACAGCTCCGGGCTCTCCTGCTGCAGGGGCGTCCCCATGGAGATCACCTCGATGTCGTCGCTGGAAGCCTGCCGCTTCGGCCGCTGGTACTCGAGCCCTGTACGGGGAGGGGCGGGCAGCACACAGGCTGGTTACAGCCCGAGGACGGCAGCACAGGCTGGGACACAGCGGTTCCCAAGGCCCCTCCATGGACCCCAAGCCGCCGCCCACCGGTGCTTTGAGGATGACCAGGTCCGGACAGGCAGTGGTGGGCAGCAGCTCTGGCCCAGCCCGGGCTGCAGGCAGACCAAGGCTCAGTGTGCGAGGACTGGGGCCCCGCCTACTCTGGGGGTCTCGGTCCTGCCCCCCATGGGGCCCTCCTCAGGATGAAAGGAAGCATCTCCTGCTAGGTGACCTTCGAGGTCTTGTGGCCTGGGGAGGGGGGCCTGTCCGCCCAGGACACGGACCTCTCGGGTGGCCTAGGCCTCTGGTGGCCTGTTCTTCCTGCCCCACCCCCCGCTTGGGCTCCCCTCACTGCTTCCATACTGGAGCATCTGAGCCAGGGCAGGAGAGGGCCTTAGGGGACGGCACCCTCGGTGTGGCCAGGATTCTCAGCAGGGGCCGGGCACCCCGTCTGAGGAGGCATCCACCATGCTGTTGGCATGCATGGGGGCCTGAGGCGGTGACCAGAACAAGGCAGAGCTGTAGACGCCCATGAACAGTCCCTGGGGTGTTTCAAAGGGTGAAGGCCGCCAAGGGGTGTCCCATGTGGTCCTGGATGTGCTGGGGAGACAGGTGCTGGGACTTGGGGCAAGCAGTCAGCCCCCTGCATCTGCACCCATCTGTCACATGGGGTGTAGTCTCCCACACCTCTGCAGCCATGGGACGGGGGCACAGGTGGTCCCCAGCACAGAGGGACACAGGCCAGGGGGTGTCTGAGGGGCCACATGAGGAACTGCCCTCCCTGGGGTGGGGGGCCCTGGCCCCATCCCAGGACTCCCATGCCCCTCCCCTGACCTGCCTGCCTGT
>NW_006289713.1:3497811-3516210 GCF_000327345.1 Myotis davidii
CTTGTGGCCCGAGCCCCGGGAGCGGAAGTCCTCCGCGGGCTGGCCACTGCGGAGGGTTCCGCTGCGGACGCCCCGGGAGGCCCCGGCCTTCTCCTCGCCCCAGCTGTGGCGGCCCCAGTCCCCTCCGACGGCAGCACAGGCTGGGACACAGCGGTTCCCAAGGCCCCTCCATGGACCCCAAGCCGCCGCCCACCGGTGCTTTGAGGATGACCAGGTCCCGCCAGGCAGTGGTGGGCAGCAGCTCTGGCCCAGCCCGGGCTGCAGGCAGACCAAGGCTCAGTGTGCGAGGACTGGGGCCCCGCCTACTCTGGGGGTCTCGGTCCCGCCCCCCATGGGGCCCTCCTCAGGATGAAAAGAAGCATCTCCTGCTAGGTGACCTTGGAGGTCTTGTGGCCTGGGGAGGGGGGCCTGTCCGCCCAGGACACGGACCTCTCGGGTGGCCTAGGCCTCTGGTGGCCTGTTCTTCCTGCCCCACCCCCCGCTTGGGCTCCCCTCACTGCTTCCATACTGGAGCATCTGAGCCAGGGCAGGAGAGGGCCTTAGGGGACGGCACCCTCGGTGTGGCCAGGATTCTCAGCAGGGGCCGGGCACCCCGTCTGAGGAGGCATCCACCATGCTGTTGGCATGCATGGGGGCCTGAGGCGGTGACCAGAACAAGGCAGAGCTGTAGACGCCCATGAACAGTCCCTGGGGTGTTTCAAAGGGTGAAGGCCGCCAAGGGGTGTCCCATGTGGTCCTGGATGTGCTGGGGAGACAGGTGCTGGGACTTGGGGCAAGCAGTCAGCCCCCTGCATCTGCACCCATCTGTCACATGGGGTGTAGTCTCCCACACCTCTGCAGCCATGGGACGGGGGCACAGGTGGTCCCCAGCACAGAGGGACACAGGCCAGGGGGTGTCTGAGGGGCCACATGAGGAACTGCCCTCCCTGGGGTGGGGGGCCCTGGCCCCATCACAGGACTCCCATGACCCTCCCCTGACCTGCCTGCCTGTGATCTGGACTTTGGGGCCCAGGCCTCTGCGCCTTACACCCTAGGGTCCCAGACAAGCCTGGACAGCGACCCTGCAGGGTCCCGTGAACCCCACGCCCCAGAGTGGTGCCCTCAGCTCAGCTCCAGCGCCCTGTCAGCGCCACCAGCCTGGAGACTGTGCTCCGCTAAAATTAGTTGCAGAGCGCGTGACATTCCTGGAAGCATCCTTGTGAAAATGCAGAGCAGAACATGTGTGGCTGGACTCCAACACCTTTGTCGCTTATCTCGGGTCCTCCTGCCTCCCAGAAGCGGGCGGCCTCCCTCCCTGCCCCAAAGGCCGGGGCCCTCCCGGTGAGGCCAGGAGCTCCGGCTCCAGGAGAGCTCAGGTGAGCCCTCAGGACAGACTGCCCATGGCAGATGTCAGCCTAAAACCTCCAGCGGCTTCTATCCCCACAAACCTGTCCTCCAGGGCTTCCTGCTGCAGAGGAAGCGCCAGGGTGAGGCCAGAGGGAAGTGAGCGGAGACAGGGGGCTGTCTGCCCTCTCAGCAATGCCCGCCTTCTCCAGTCCTCTCTGCCTCCCTCAGGCCTGGTCCCCTGACAGGATGAGGGTCACAGATCTGTTACCTGCAGTGGCTTCTAGCTCCTCCAGCTCCCACCAGAGAACATGGCGGCAGCTCCCCTCAGTTAATGAGCCACTCTGCCCAGTGTGGCCGCCAGTAGGCACGCGTGGCTCTCTACAGTTAAATGCAGATCAGTTCTGATCAAACGCAACTAATGACCAGGGCCTCAGCCAACTAGCTGCAGTCCCCACATGGCCACTAGCTACCTTTTTGAACAGAGCAGTTATAGAATAGTTGGTCTGTCACAGGAAGTTCTAGCATAACATTGGGGGAAGGGCAGGAAGAGACCACATGCACACGCAGAGCACACAGACATTCACCATCATGGAAAGCGGAGGGCGATGCATGGAAACGCGTGCACACAGGGGCACAGCCCGGGAGGCGGGGAGAGGGGCTGACACGTGTGAGGGAGGAGTGTGCCAAGGCCCTTGCAGGGACACACATCGTCGTGAAGGAGCGTGAACACGAGGGGAGACGGCAGCGGGCAGCACCTGCTGGAACGTGGCCTTGGAGGACACCCTGCCCCGCCCGCCCGGCGCCCGACTCACCGTTTTCCCTGTGCTGGAAGGAAGGTGAGAACTCTTTGGCAGTGATCCTGGCGATCCGTGCTTCCTCCTGGGCCTTCTGAGCCGCAGTGAGGGCTGCCTCGGCCTTGGCCCGGGAGTGGGAGGTCCTGGGGGAGAGGCAGGAAGGGCAGTGAGGGCACAGGAGGCAGAGGGGCTGGGCAGCCCATCCCACAGTGGGCTGGGCCAGGACAGGATGCTGGGCGCCCTGGGGTATGTGCCCTCAGACTTGCGGTCTCTCGTTCCTTCACTCATTCAGTGAACATCCCTGGGCACCAACCAGACCAGCTCAGTTGGGCACAGGGCACACCACCCCTTGCAGGGCCTGGTCCCAGATGAGCTCAGGTCCTGCAGCAGGAGGTCCCTCCTCCCTGGGTCGTCCCACAGCCTGAAGCTGAGACCGGCTGACTCATCTCTGAGTCTCCAGGAGCGAGCAGGTGCTTAACCAATGTTGAACTGACAAATGAGCAGTTTGGGGGCAGGTGCACCCCGCCACACCCAAGGGGTGAGTGGGCAGCCAGGCTTTTGAGCAGGAACAGGCAGGCTTGATGGTGGACCCGCCAGCACTAAGAAAGTCAAGGGCATAAGGAACAAAAAACGCTCCTCCAGCCCCAGGCTTGGCTCCAGGCCCAGGGAGGAGCAGTATTGCTAGGAAGGATTCTCCAGACATGTCCAGACGCCCACTATCCTGTGCCCGGGCTGCCCACCGCTCCTCCCAGCAGGTGGCACTGCCACCCCCCGGCTCCCCCTCAGAAGGAGGCCCAGGTGAGCCGAGAGCTGGGGAAGGTGTTCCCGGGAGGTCGAGCTGGGACTGCAGCTGGTCCCCGGCACACTCGCCCGGCGCTCCTTCCACTCTGACCTCCGCCCCACCCCACCGCACGGGGCCAGGGGGCGTCTGCTCAGCCATCACCTGGCACCTTCTAGCAGCTGCTATCACTAACCCCGGTGTGTGGAGGAGGCAGGCTTGGAGAGTGGGCGTGAAGTGCGGTCTCCAGATGCTGGGAGAAAGCAAGTCTGTCTCCCACGGGCTCTGCCCAGAGACCAGGCCTAGCTCCTCCAGCGCCTTACTGTGGGTGATGGCGCCACTCGGAGCACAGGCGTGGCACCTCCAGGGAGGAGCTGAGAGGCTCAGTGGAAGTCACACATCTGTGCCTCAGTTTCTCCCTTGGTCACACGGAGTCAGTGACACCACTGACCTTGTGAATGTACGGGGGGCCGGGGGGGGCACATGAAGTCCCCAAGCACAGGCTGGGTGTGGGGGACGTGATCAGAATGGGTTTGCTCTCACGTCAATAACATTCTGCACAGGTTGCACCAAGTGGCAGACCCGGTGATGCCCACGCCAGGTAGATGCGTGACGGAGGCCAGCCGTCAGCTGGATGTTGCTGCCCCGAAATGTCTAGCCCAGGGGTCCCAGGACTCTGCTCCCCAGCTGAGGCCCACATGAGGCCCTCCTCCCTCCATAAAACGAGGCTGGACTGGGTGCCCAAGGCAGGACGGTGCCACGCGTCCCTACATCTCACCTGCCTGGTGTCCTGGCTCCAGGGGCACTGCTTCCCGACACCAGGGAAACAGAGGCACAACGACCAGTCCAAGACACGGGGTAGCCTGCCCCTCAGCGGTCGCCTCTCAAGGCTCCTCTGAGCAGCCTCACCCTCCAACACCCAAGTTCCTCAGACCACAGGCTGACCCCGGAGACCCCTCGCTCCTCATGAGCGACCAGGCTTTCTCGTTTCAAAATTCCACCAATAACTAGGAACAACGTTGCTATAAGAAACAAACGTATGACATACGGACGCACAGTAAGTCACAGCATGAACATGTGTGCAGGAAACGAGGCGAGCTGCCGAGGCTGCCCGCGCGGCTGTCTCCAGGCTCCAGGCTCCAGGGGCCCCGTTAAAACTCCTCTCCAGGGCTCCCGCTGCCTGCCACCCGCGGCACCGCCTGGCCGCAGGCCCCAAACTGAAGAGACACCCTGCAAAATGTAGCATGGAGCAGAGTCTGCTCAGAGCTCTCCCTCCTAGAAGTTGGGAAAAGATGACAGTCACTCAAGACAGCTGCAACCCCATGTCCCTTGGGAGCAGAAGCTGACAAGCACCACTTTCTAGAGCAGCGGTTCTCCACCTGCGGGTCACGACCCCCTTGGGGGTCGAATGACCCTTTCACAGGGGTCGCCTAAGTCCATCGGGAAACACATATATAATTACTTATTGTTTTTGTGATTAATCACTATGCTTCAATTATGTTCAATTTGTAACAATGAAAATACATCCTGCCTATCAGATATTTACATTACGATTCATAACAGTAACAAAATTACAGTTATGAAGTAGCAACGAAAATAATTTTATGGTTGGGGGTCAGCACAACATGAGGAACTGTATTAAAGGGTCGATGCATTAGGAAGGTTGAGAACCACTGTTCTAGAAGATTCTTTGGGAACCCTGTGGTTGTAATTACAACAGGAGAGGGGCAGGAGCCTCGTGGAGACAAAGCCGTTAATAAAGCACCAGTTATTAATACTGAATCTGCATCAATAACAAATCCACTGGATAAATCATTCCCGCAGCCTTTGGCCCCTCCCCACCCACCGCCTCTGAGGACCACGCCCACCTGAAGCCCGCGAGCTCCAGCCCCGGCTCCCGAAAGCCACAGCCACGAGTTTATGGAAAACGTGGGCTGGGACAGGTGCATCAGTATCTCCAGAGCTGTCAGCGTCGCCACGTGAGGACCAGGTGGAAGTCAGACCCAGTGAGGCCGGCGTAAGCCTCCACGGCCACACGCAGGTGGGAGTGTCAGTGACGAGGGGAAGGCCCGGGTGGCAGGGTGAGTGGAGCAGAGGCCTGCAGAGCCAGCTCCCGCCACTTGTCCCGCATCCGTCCTAGGCTGAGACCCAGCGAGCGGACAGCTACAGCAGCACGACGCCCCAGCCCGGAGACCTGGAGGCTGACCGAGGCCCGAGTAACCCCTGGAGGGGCTCTGAACTGGGGCCTTTGGGAGGGCCCATGTGTCCCCTGAAATTATACTCAAAATGCTCTACTCGCACCCCCCGACCCCCAAAGAGGAGGGTGCGCACCTTTCATCAGATTCCGTGAGGCTCTGTGATGCCCCTAAGCTAAGACACGGGCCGTCTGATCGTGGCTGGTCCTGATGGGGAACAGCAGCGCAGCACGTGGCTCGATCCACCGGGGCGCCCCCGACTCACCCCGAACCAGCCGCGGGCTCCGCGCTCATGACTGCTGGAGTGGTGTGTGCTGTGGCTTCTCTCCAGGACATGCCACAGGCAGGGCTTTCTTCGTTTTTAGAATAACTTTTATCAAGATATAACTCACGTACTTTACAATCTTCCATTTAAAATTCAGTGGTTTTTAGTGTATTCACAGAGCCCTGCAACCATCACCACAATCAATTTTAGAACATCTTTGCCCCCAAAAGAACCCTGCTCCCTTTGCAGGAGTAACACCCTTCCCATTTCCCCGGCACTTCCCATCAGCCCAGGCAGCTCCAGCTACTTCCTGTCTCAATCAATTGGCCTATTCTGGACATGCCACACCCAACTAGTTGGGTTTTTTTTTTTTAAGGTTTTTGTTTTTTTAATCCTTTTCTTAAAAAAAACGGAGGTATAACCCACATGACATAAAATAAACCATTTAGAAGTGTTCGGTTCTGGCAGCTAGCAACCCCCAGTGCTGTGCAGCCACCACCTCTCCCTGTGGAACAGTCCTGTCACCCCAACAGGAGACCCGAACCCATGAGCAGTCACCGCCCACTCCGACTACGCCCCTAGCCCTGGGGGTTCTGAGCGACAGCTCAGTGCTCACTAAGCACCTCCCATCCTCACGCTTCAACTGCAATGGCGCTGTGTCGGACACCGGGCCCCTCCCCAGCTGGCCGAGGGCCCCTAACTCCAGGGACCGGGGAAATCAGCTGGCAAAGGAGCATCACAGCTGACCAGACGAGTGTCCCCAAAGCCCTGTGTCTGGCTGGGACCCGAGCAGGCGACGTCCACCCTGAACCACCCGCGCACCTTTATACACCAAGGGGCACACAATGTGCTTGTGTCCCGAGGATGGAATCCTGAAAAATAAGCATGTTTTAGGGGCTGTGGGCTGAGCAGTGGAGACAGTGAGTGATTGGGCAGACAGGGGAGAGGGCGTGGGGCCTCCCAAAACTGGTGGCTTCAAGGTTGGGGGGTTAAAAAGCCGAGGACAGTGGACAAGGCTGGGGACCCGTCACACTGGTTAGTACAGCATTTATTTATCTTGTACGCCATCGTCTTCTAACAAGGGTAGGCAGACAAACGAACCACTAACAGAGTAACATAAGGTCACGAGGAAATGAGGGGAATGGACAGAGGCAGGAAGCCAGGGGTGCACGCCTGGGCCCGGCCACCTAGAGGGCTGGAGCTCCCTGGAGGCCAAGGCGAGCTGGGACCAGCACGGATGAGGATAAGGGTGCACATCAGCCACAATCAAAGCTGTGCCCAGGAGAGGGACAGGCAGGCCAGATTCTGCACCTGCAGGAAGTCTCTCAGCCTCACAGCTTTCCCTGGGGGCGTCTTGCAAAGACCCTCACTGCAGGCTGCCAGGGCTGTGCAAAGCGAGTTCCGTGAAAGCAAATGGAGGAGCCCAGAGGCCCCTGCAGACGGGCATCGCAGGCCTGGCACAGGGCCCGGCGCAGTCCGGTGGAGATTCTTCCCTAAGCAGAGCCTGGAGGGCTTGGGGCCGGCATCGCCCTGACAAGATGTGAGGCCGGCATTGTCTGCTGCCTGCTAACGGCAGACCTGCGCGTCCCTAGCAGTCACTGCTGCCGACCATGACAGATGCTGATGAATACGGAGCCCCAAAGGGCCCCGAACCAAGAACGGGCCTGACCACCCAAGAGAGGGGACAGCAGGAAGATGGCCCGATTGCAAGGGAAAGGCAGGAGGGCCAGCTCAGGGTAGAATGAGCGCTGCCAGGCTGCAGGGGGAATGGGGAGCTATGGATGATTGTTGAGGAGCAGCAGTGTGTGCCCAAGTCCACAGCCAAGTGCAGCAGGCTGGATCGGACAAGGCTGCTCACAGGATGAAGTTATAGGGAAACACCAATGTGAGGTTTTGTGTTTTTAAGGCAGCACGTTTGATGGTTCCTCACTTAGAAAGGAATAACGTGAATTTGTTTTTTATACAAGCGCCCACCTCACAGAACTCAGCTGAAATCCCCCGGAAGTCAGGCTAACGGGGCACCGTTCCAAAGCATTTCTGCACACACGCGTCCCAGCAGCATGCGTGCAACCGCACATGTCCCGTCCTCCGGTCCTGCCTGCATGGGCATGCGGCTCAGTGACGGCAGCCTCTCCTGGGAGGGGCGTGTCCAGAGGTCGAGCGAAGGTCATGCTTTCACCACACATGCTTCTGTTTTGTCCCGAACCCCTGGAAATAAAACCACCCCTTCCCGCCTGGCTGACTCTCAGAGGCAGGTCTGCTCCTGGGAGGGCCCCTTGCACATGGCATCTTCGGGGCACCCCCACTCCGCTGCATGGCCTGACCTTGAGCCTGCGACTCTGCTGCCCGCCTCAAAGCGAGCATGGGGAGTGTGCACCCCTCAGGTCCCGTGGACCTGTCGTCACAGCGCCCATCGACCCACCCGTGATGGGTGCCTGTCATGAATGCCCCGCCGTGCACTCCTGGGCAGGAGGGCATGGTGCCCCGCTGCTCAGAGCCCCCAGCACGCACAGCACAAGCGAGCGAGTGGGAAACTCCCCTGAAGGGGCCACTATTGGTTCCCACAGCTTCACTTAGTAAATATACCACAAATGTTAATTCACCAACATCATACGTGTATTTACATATATATGTTCACACATGCATAAAAAGAAAACGCTGTGCCAACCTTAAAATAAAATTCCATCAAGACGAGTGCTTTTAATAGAGAAAACCTCCCAGTGCATCGTGAAGGTGAACTTTAAATGAGACTTTCAGGATCCAGCCAGCAGCCAAGCTCCTGATGGGTAAGGGCTCAGGGGGCAAGTCCCCACTGGCTGACACCTTCGGGGGAGGGGCGGAGGGGGGTGGTTGGAAGGCCAATGAGCTCGGGGCCTCCTCACTTGCTGGCCACTCCACAGGTTGCATCTCAATCATGTTCTTCCTCCCACCCCCAATGGTAATCAGGCCTGCACCCCCTTTCCCGCTCCCCCAACCAGCTGGGAGCCCAGGCCATGAAACCTAGCCGGGGTCCCTGAGCTGCTGCTGACCAGTGGGCAGGGCGGGGTCGGCTCCTCCCATGTGGGAGCCAGCCCCCACGGGATGGATATGCAGCCTCAGGGGCGACATATAAGTCGAAGTCACAGATGCACAAGACATAGAAATAGGTAGGGCATGGGGTGACCTTCCCATGTCCCCCCAGGTCCACCCTTAGCACCTATACCGAACTGAATGGTGTCCCCCAAACTCTGTCCTCTGGAAGCTGGGAATGTGACTTTAATTTGGAAATTTGGTCTCATGAGGTGTGACAAAACCCTGCTGGCCTGGCTACCCCCCAGTGTCTGACCAGCAAGTCAGGGGCGAACCCGGAAATTGGCATCCCTCAAACTCCCAAGGGATGCTGCTGGCAGTCCAGGGAGGTGAGTCTGAGAACTGCTGCACAGACGTGGGTGTCTCTAAATTCTGTGCCCGCTCACTGCCTGCTGCGCACTGTTCTGCTGTCCTGGACAGCCTGCCTTCCAGCCCTGAGGGGGCCAGACACCACACCCGCCCCACACCCCGCTGAGGGCACGCCTGCCCCCACACCGGCCCCCCTCCGTCTGCAGGAGTGGGGATGCGATCTGCTGGTGGGTTTCCTGCCCCTCCACCCCTCCCCCGAGTTCAGAACTGGATTTTCTTCACATGCGCTGCCCAACGAGAGCCAACTCTTCGAGGGCAGGTCTGCCTGACATGCAGGCCCGCAAAGCTCCACGGTGGGTCCCACTGGGCGAAGCCCCTAGGCACCGGCTGTCAGCAGTGCTGGTGACCAAGGGACAAAACTGGGCCTGGGGGTTTTTCCAGGAGACCCCCCCTTCCACGCATGCCTGTATTCAGCACTTGCTGAGCACCTACTGTGTGCTTGCTGTTGCCTCAGCCATGGACAGAGGCATAGCAGAAAAGGAAGCATAGTAGGAAAGGTGGGGTGCCGCACAGGGGCCTTGGGACGCTGGGAGGCTTGTGCTGGGCCCCATCACCTTCACTGGCCCTCAACCCCATCGTATCCCAGCAGATGCCCTGTCCTGCGTCAGAGGTCTCCCACACATTGCAACAGGACACCTGGCACTGTTTCCCAAAGCACTCATGTTCCCATCCACGACCACGTAACACAGGCACAGAGAGTATCACTCCTCTCTGACCAATGAGGAACAGGCACGGAGCTCTGGGCTCCTCTCTGACCAATGAGGAAACAGGCACGGAGCTCTGGGCTTCCATATTCCATTGGTGGTCTGACCTAGTCAATGATCCAAATTCTCTTCCAGCTCAGAATCGTGCCCAGAGTCTAAGATAAAGGGCCAGATCCTGAGGTTGTGTTGTCCCCCCAGCCACCTGCTTCGGGGAAGGACCATGTACTGGGGTGAATAGTGTCTCCCCCCAAGTTCACCAGAGCCCGTGAACATGGCCTCATCTGGAAATGGCACATATGCAGTTAGTTCAGATAAGGTCATGCTTGTTGGATGAGGCTGGGCCCTAAATCCACTGACAGGGAGAAGGCCACGCGAGGACGGAGACGAGGCCTGGAGGCCCCAGGAGCTGGAAGAGGCAGGAAGGCCTTCTCCCGCTCCCCCCAAGGATCCTCCAAGGAGCTACAGGCAGAAACCTACCTGGGCCCACCGGGGACGCTCCCTGTGCAGGGAGCAGCGCGGCTTTGCACACCTCCCGAGTGCCAGCTAGGGCTGTGGCTGGCAGCGGGCAGAGACAGACACGTTTCTTGGGCCACATGAGTGGTCACCTTTCAGAAGTGGAGATGTGCTTTGGGTACATTTAGAGGAAAAGGCACCAAACAGATGCCTGGTGTTAGGTCCCGCCTCCCTGACAGCCCCATAAAGCCCACGACCAGTGGGAATTCAGGCCTCGGTGCTGATGCTGACTGTGCCTCGAAGAGGCCCCGAGGGAGATGGAACAAGGGAGACTTGGTCTCTGGACAACCAGGGGGACTGCCCAGGGCCACTCCTTCCCCTTCCTCTCCCCCTCCCACAGAGGCCAGTGACAGGCTCCATGTGCTCGGCTGTCCCCACAGCCTGTGGAGACACAATACCAGCCCTGCCCTCCAGGGCTTACCTCCGTCTTCCTTCCAGCAGCCTTGGGGGCGAATGCTGTGACGCCTCAGAGGTGACCAAGAACAGGTCACAGCGGAGGTGTCCTCTGGACCTCGTAACTGCCACCTCCCCCCGAGTTCCTATAACAGTTCTATTGAGGTCTGCTCACATAACACGCAATTTTCCACTTACAATTCCGTGGTTTTAGCACATTCAGACGTGCCACCAGCACCACCTAATTCCAGAGCATTTCCGTCTCCGCCACAGGAAACCCTGCGCCCGCTGGCTGTCACTCCCCGCCTCCCCCACCCCTGGCACCACCAATGCATTTCCTGTCTCTGAGGACTTCCCGCCTGGACATCTCACGTAACGGAATTAGGCAGCACGGGGCCTCTGTGTCTGGTTCCTCTGAGTGTCCTGTTTCTGAGGTTCAGCCACTGGCAGCGTGGCCATGCTTTTCAGGGCTGAGTCATGCTCCACAGCGCGGTTATTCCTCTGCGATGAGCCCATGGGCTTATCCAGTCACCACGGTGGGCTGGCTGCTCCCACATCTGGCGATTGTGCTGCTGTGAACACGGTGTGCATGGCTCTATGTGAATGTGCCTTTGCTCCCTCTCAACTCCTTTCTTTCTTTCCCTTCCTTCCCTTTTCTGGCTCCTTCTCCCTTCCTCCTGCTACCCCATCCTTCGTCTGTACCCCTCTCCCCCCGCCCCAGCTCCAAGTGCCACACAGGTCTCTGAGCTGAGGGGGTGGCTTGGGCCCAGCCGTCTCCAACTTTGGATGTCAGGGGCGTCAGCGTGCTGCAGCCAGACCCTCTGTTCTGCGTTAAACTGACTCTGAGCTTCTACACTCTGATCTGCATGCCCGACGCCTGGCTGGGGCTGGCGGGTTAGGATTTCTTCTGTCGAGCTGGTTTCCTCATTATTACCAGGGGCTAGAGCAGCTGGGTGGCAAAGTACCCACAGGAGACAAACATATGCATCCAGGTAAGGCCCTTTCAGATTCAGACAAGACTGGATGTGGGGGAGGGCGGGTGGGACCAGCCTCCCGTGGGATCCAGGACTGAGCCCCATCCTCTGCCAAGTCCAAATTCCAGGCGTGGGTAGGGCCATGCTCCCTCCGGAGGCTCTGTCGGAGGGTCCTTCCTGCCTCTGCCAGCGCCTGGGGCTCCGGGTGTCCCTGGGCTGTGGCCACATCACTCCAAGACTGTCTTCCCACGGACTCTCCCTGTGTGTCTGCGGCTGCTCTTCTGTCTCTGACAAGGACACCAGTCATCGATTTAGGGTGTCCCTCACCCAGGATGGCTGCACTTCCAGGCCCTTCACCCAACTCCATCTGCACAGACCCTTTTTCCAAGGAAGGGTCCTGGTGGACGTGTGTGTTGGGGGCCACGGTTCAGCTTGGAGATGCCGGGCTCGCTGCTGCCTGGCTGGGGTCACTGGACAAGGAGGTAGGGCCGGTGCCTGCCCCACACAGAATACCTTTCCCTCTGTCGGTGTGCAAGGCCGTCTTCTGCCGGCAGGGGGGCCGTGTCAGACCCGTGTGTCCCGCCAGGCCTCCTCCACCCCCACCCCACGGGCCAGCGAAGGACAGGTGTTTTTTAGGGGAGAACAGACAACTGTGGTTTCCCTGAACAAAAGCTGATACCTCAGAGCCAGAATTTAGGGAAACAGGAGTGCGGGAATTATTTCACATCAGCTCAACATCCTTCCTCTGGGGCCGCGTGCTGGGCCATTCACCCTTTGTCTCTGCATCACTAAATACGCGCTAAGGAGCTGCCTCCAGTCAACGAATAACGTGTCTCAGGAAAGGATCGTGGAGCTGCGATAAGGCCTGCTATGTCAGTAAATGAGCACAGTGCTGCCTCAGAAAGGCTCACCCACTCGGCCTCCCATTGACGGGCTAAGAACCCGGGGGTTCAGTCAGCTGCAGCCTGGGCAGGAGCAGCAGAGCCAATACTTCCGGTGCCCTGGCCACACACCAGGCTCCCGCGCCGTCTTGTCTGACCTCTTGCCCATAGATGGCCATCCAGGTCCAGTCACCCTCCATGTGCTCAGCCCCTTGCACTCGCTCCACTCATCCCGACGCCATGAGGTCGGCGAGGCCCTCTCTTGCAGGTGAGAAAACTTGGGGCCTGGGAGGTTGAGGGACCTGTCTGGGGTCCCCGGAAGTGGTGGCAGAGTCCGGGACGCATTGAGCAGGTTGGGGATGGCACGGATGCCAGCATTTTAAGGAAGGAAGTGCCATTGTTCAATAGGAACAGCAGTCCCAGTGCCTCCCTGTGGCTCCGCCAGGTTCCCTGGTTCAAGATCCCGCCCCATCCCACCCCTACAGCCTCTGTCTCTCCCATCCACACCTTCTCAGCCATGGTGGAGAAATGAGCAGGAAATGGGCGGGCTGTGCAATTGAGGCTTTGCCCTAGGGAGGTGCTGAGAGGGGTGACCCAGCCGAGGGGGCAAGGCTGATGACACAGGACAGGAGCACTGATGAGGCTCAAATCTCCACACATTTCACAGATGAGAAAACCAAGGCCCAGGGAGGTGAGGGGACCCTCCAGCATCGCACCCAGGTAAGCGGGGTGGGGTCTCAGACCAGGGGCTCTGGGCCCCGCACAGGGCAGGGGGTTCTGACAGCCAGCAGGAGGCAGGGGTCTTTTCTTCCTGTTTTCAAAATAAGTTGTTTCCTGCCCCCCTCACCCTTGGAAGATCTTCACACATTACAGAGGGTATATGCACACGTCATGGGGGAGCTGTGTCTGAACTAGACAGGAAGTTCCACCCCCTGGGAGCCGTGAATGTGACCTTGTTTGGAAGTAGGGTCTTTGCAGATGTAATAAAGCTAAAATGTGATCTTTAGGGAGGGTCCCTAATCCACGTATGAAAAGAGGGACTGGGACATGGACACACACAGAGGGAAGGACAGGGGAGAAGCCACCATCTGCCAGTCAAGACAGGAGGCCTCAGACAGAGCCAGGCAGGCGGCACCGGGATCTCGGGCCTGCAGCATCCAGCCCGGGAGAGAGAAATCTGCTGCTTCAGCCGTCAGAGCAGACGAAGGCAGAGTCTGTTCCATTCCTGCAGCCTCCTCTCACTTGTGGCCTCTCTTCTCACTGGCCATTGCTCATCCTGAAGTCACACTCTGGCCTTTGGTTCGACCTAATCCCACTAGCCTGGTGGCTCAGGGAGGCTCCCACAAACCAAATCCCAAGGCAAAGAAAGCAAACCTCTGGCCCTGCCTTCAAAGCAAGCCCAGCTGCCGGACCACTATAGCGAGGACAGAGACAGCCCAGCCGAGAGCACGTTGTTCCTCCTTGGCTGCAGTTGCCAAGGCAACCCTACCTCCCAGAGGGAGGGACCCACCACCAGGGCTGGGTGTGCAGCAGGCCTCCCACCCCTCTGAGCCAGTGCCCAGAACATGACCCAGCCCTGGAGGCCAGTCCCCGAGGACTGGAGCCCATCTCTTCTGGATTTGGGATCCCCAGGCCCTGCAGCCCAGTGTCAGCCAGCAGAAGGCTCAGCCCATACACAGAATTAGTGTTATTCCTATTTTACAGGTGAGGAAACTGAGGCCAGAGAAGCTGGAAGCCGGATTCCAAACCCGATCTCCCTGCCCTGCATGTCTGCCTGTGAAGTGCTGCGAGGTGTCCTGGAGGCCCCATCTCCTCAGGGGTCTAAAACCTCACTGCCTTGGGCCCCTAAGGGAGGAAGCCGGTGCCTCGTCCTCCCCGCTTGGCCTCCCTCCCCGCCCCCCAGCCAGCCCTGTCCCCTTGCTGCATGGTGAAATGTATTTTGGTAAACAGGCTGCCAGTCCCACTCAGCTCGGACCCAATGCTTCTTCTGGATGAGGGGCTGCCCCTTTCGCCAGCCCTGTGACTTCCTCCCCAGGAGTCCATGCTCTAGCGATCTGTCTATAAGCAGGGGGACCCTTTCCAGGCTCGGCTGAGAGAGGAAGGGGTCAGGCTGGTGCAGGGGACGGGGAGATGCCGGCAGGGACCAGTGGCCTCAACGATGATGGTACACACTTGAGTATGTTCAGCTGAGAGCAGCCACAGCCTTGCTCCTCATGGGGAGCCAGCGCCTGCAGGATCAGCTGGGAGATGGTCAGAAATGCAGGTTCTCAGACCTTTGCTTGGCAAGGTCTCAGAAGCACCAGCTGATGGCACAGGAGAGGGTGAACTCCCACTCCCTCCATCTCATATTCTGCCTGGAGTGCTCCCCCCACCACTCAGTGGGTTCCTGAACCACACACTAGAGCAGTGGTTCTCAACCTTCCTAATGCTGCGACCCTTCAATACAGTTCCTCATGTTGTGGTGACCCCCAACTATAAAATTATTTTCATTGCTACTTCATAACTGTAATTTTGCTACTGTTATGAATCGTAATGTAAATATCTGATATGCAGGATGTATTTTCATTGTTTGCGACCCACAGGTTGAGAACCGCTGCACTAGAGGGAGGATACCCTGATAGTCCCTGGGAACCTGCTGGGGCACAAACAGGTCAAGGAACTTGCCCCGGAGAAACCCACCCCAGGAAAGGCTAGGATGAGACAGGACACTGCCTCCAAGTCCACAGTTTTGCCCATCCTGGTTTGGGGGGTGCCAGGAAGGTGGGAATCCTCCTGGGAGGCCCAGACTTTACCTGTGGAGACACCTGGGCTGGTCACCAGTCCTCACAGGCCTTAATTTTTCCATCTGCAAAATGGAGCCATCTCAAGGATTAACTGAAATAGCATAGGCCACACCCCTACCACATGCCCAGCACATAGTAAATGCTGGAAGATTTGGTAGCTGTGTTCTTTCAACCCTCAGTGGCAGGCCCTGCCCATCAGTGGGGAAGGGGGCTGTAGGTGCCTGAGCCAGCCCTGCTCCCTCCCTAGGATGGGGGGTGCTACCCCCCCTCCAGGGCCCTTCCCAGCTGCCCCTATGTGACTTAGACAGGATTTCCCCCAGGCATCCTCCAGTGCTCCCACCCTGCCATGAGCTGGGATGGAGCAGACCCCTGGCAGGACCAATGGAGCTCTGAGCACAGGCTTGCAACCACAGCCCCAGTGTAGACCATCCCCCAACCTCCCTGGGTCTGCTGCCCCAAGGTTGGCCCGCCCAAGGCTCCGGAGTGCTGGCAGGGAGGGAGTGTTAGAAGGAGCTGCTGTGTTCAGAGCAGGCAGAGGGGCCCTGGAGTCCAGACTTTGGCCATCCTGGGGTAGAGTCCTAGGGCCCTTTCCCCGCATTGGCAAATGGAACATCCCTTCTTGGCACAGCCCTGAACCCAATGGACCAGAATGCCTTGGGGGATTAAAAATGGCAGCAGAGTAAGTGGATGCTACATGAACATGCTCCCAAGACCAAACTGGAATTACAACTAAAATACAGAAAATCTTCCTGAATAATCAACAGAAGACTCACTGGAGAGAACTCCGATAATTGAGGACAGAAAGTGGAGACCACATAGAGACTGGTAGGAGGGGCAGAGGCACAAAAGGGCTGGCCAGGCTCCTACAGACAGCAATTGAAGTTCTGGAGAAATATCTCAGCTGTGGGGGGTTGCCATTGAGAACTCTGGGGTCTAATTCCCAAGCTGGGCCCCTCAGCAGAGAGCACCAGAACTGAGAAGGATACCCACATAACACCTGGCTATGAGAAGTAGCAGGGTTGTTGCCCACCAGGGAGAGATGGCTGGAAATGCAGGCACCCTCATAAAGGGCCAATGCACAAAATTTCCTGTGCAGCCACTCACCTTGTGCTCCGGCAGAGGGAGGGCAGAGTGGACTGGAGCTGTGTGAGCAGAAGCCAGGGTTGGGGGCTCTGGGGTTAGAACTTAGAAGGCAGCCACCCCAGTTTCCTGTGCTGAGTCATTTCCTCATGCTGCAGAGGTCATCTTTCTTAGGCAGACAATTGCTATCTACGTGGTTTTACCTGGGGAGCAGACAGTTGGCCCACCCTATTGGAAAACACCTTGCCCCACGGTGTGGAGTTTCTGAGGCCCATTAAGAAACTGAGAATAACAATTAGCCTTCAGGCAGAAGAAACTGCCCCACCCAGTTGAGGGAAAACTCTCACCACACCTGTGGATGATTAACTGAGGGTTTTTCAAGACTAAATCCAATCAGCCTACAAGCAGAGATGATCTCTGTAGGCTTTGAGTCTTTGCCTAATCTAATTAGTCATAAACAGCATTGTGCACTGTCCTGCACTAGAGACTGAGAGGCATAGCAGAACTGCCCAATACATAGTCATAAACCCAAACAGGCACCCAAAATGAGGAGACAAAGAAACAACCCCCAAATGAAAGAATAAGATAATTATCCAGAAGAAGAAATAAGCGAAGCAGAGATAAGAAATTTATCTGAAACTGAGTTCAGAGTAATGATGGTAAAGGTGCTCAACAGCATGAGAAAAGATATAGCAACTATGAAAACAAAGAATAACATAGGACAAATAAAGAACACATCAGAAGGAATACACAGCAGATTAGGGAAAACTGAGGATCAAATCAGTGAATTACAAGACTGCCCAATACATAGTCATAAACCCAAACAGGCACCCAAAATGAGGAGACAAAGAAACAACCCCCAAATGAAAGAATAAGATAATTATCCAGAAGAAGAAATAAGCGAAGCAGAGATAAGAAATTTATCTGAAACTGAGTTCAGAGTAATGATGGTAAAGGTGCTCAACAGCATGAGAAAAGATATAGCAACTATAAAAATGAAAATAAAGAATAACATAGCACAAATAAAGAACACTATTCAGAAGGAATACACAGCAGATTGGGGAAAACTGAGGATCAAATCAGTGAATTACAAGACAGGATAGAAAAAGTCACTCAATCAGAGAACCAAAAAAAAAAAAAAATTAAGCTAAAAAACAGAAGGACAGCTTAAGGGACCTGTGGGACAACATGAAACATAACAATATTCACATAGTAGGTGTGCCAGAAGAGGCAGAAAGGGAGGAAGGGATAGAGAACGTGTTTGAAGAAATAATGGCAGAAAATTTCCCTAACCTGGTGGAGAAAAAAGTCACACAAATTCAGAAGGCACAGAGAACCCTAACAAAAAGAACCCAAACAGGCCCATGCTCAGACACAACATAATTAAAATTAAAGACAAAGAAAGAAATCTTAAAGGCAGCAAGAGAAAAGCAAATTGTTACCTACAAAGGAGCTCCCATAAGGCTGTCATCTGATTTGTCAGCAGAAACTCTATAGGCCAGAAGGGAATGGCATAAGGTACTCAAGCTAATAATGGAAAGCAAGGGTCTGAAACCAAGATTACTATATCCAGCAAGGCTATCTGTCATTCAAAATAGATGGTGAAATAAAGAACTTCCCAGACCAAAAAAAAAAAAAAAAGAAAAGGCTAAAGGAGTTCATCATCACTAAGCCAGCATTATAAGAAATGCTAAAGGGACTGCTGTAATGAGAAGAAAAAAGAGAGAGAGAAACCTAGGAATACAGAATTAAAATTTCAATAGATAAGTACCTATCAATAATAACATGAAATGTAAATGGATTAAATCTCCAATCAAAAGGCATAGGGTAGATGAATGGATACAAAAACATGACCAAATTATATGCTCTCTACAGGAGACCCACCTGAAAACAAGACTCACACAGGATGAGAGTGAGGGATAGAAAAATTTTTTTCCATGCAAATGCAAAAGGGAAAAAAGCTGGGGTAGCAATACTCATATCTGACAAAATAGACTTCAAAATGAAGGCCATCACAAGAGACAACAAAGGCCACTACATAATACTAAAGGAATTGATTCAACAAGAGGATATAACCCTGGCAAACATATATGCACCAAATATAGAAGCACCTAAATATATAAAAAGACAAATTTCTAGAGGACTTTAAGGAAGAGATTGACAATAATTAATCATAGTAGGGGACTTCCACTAACTTCACTGGATAGATCTCCCAGACAAAAAATTAACAAGGAAACAGTGACTCTAAAGCACATGAATTGGATCAGATGGATTT
>NW_006289713.1:3516900-3538874 GCF_000327345.1 Myotis davidii
CTAGATAGAGCGCATGCAGGAGGCAACCAATGTGTGTGTTTTTCTCACATCAATGTTCTCTCTACAAATCGATGGAAAAATATCCTCAGGTGAGGATTAATTTAACAACAAAAAAAGAAGAAACAAAGAGAGGACTCAAATAAATAAAATTAGAAATGAAAGCAGAGAAGTAACTACCGACACCACAGAAATACAAAGGATTATAAGAAAATACTATGAACAACTATATGCCAACGAGCTGGACAATGTGGATGAAATGGACAAATTCCTACAATGTACAGTCTCCCAAAACGGAATCAGGAAGAATCAGAAAGCCTGAATAGGCCAATAACAACTGAGCAAACAGAAGCAGTAATAAAAAAAAACTCCCAGCAAACAAAAGCCCAGATCCGGACAGCTTCATAGGGGAGTTTTACCAAACACTCAAAGAAGAACTAACACCTATACTCCTCAAACTATTCCAAAAAATCCAAGAGGAAGGAACACTTCCAAGCTCTTTTTATGAGGCCAGCATTATCCTAATTCCCTGAGAGTGAACCAGCTAAAGACACTACAAAAAAAGAGAATTATAGGCCAATATCCCTGATGAACATAGATGCTAAAATCCTCAACAAAATATTAGCAAATTGGATCCAGCAATATATTAAAAATATCATACCCCATGACCAAGTGGGACTTATTCCAGAGATGCAAGGCTGGTGCAATATTTACAAATTAATAAACGGATACATCACTAAACAAATTGAAAGACAAAAATCACATGATCATATCAATAGACGCAGATAAAGCATTCAACAAAATCCAACACCCATTTTTTATAAAAATTCTCAGCAAATTGGTGGGAATTGAGGGAGCATATCTCAACATGATAAAGGCCATATATGATAACCAACAGCAAACACAATATTCAATGAGCAAAAACTAAAACCATTTCCCCTAAGAACAGGAACAAGATCTGGATATCCGCTTTCACCACTCTTATTCAACATAGTACTGGAAGCCCTAGCCACAGTGATCAGACAAGAAGGAGAAATAAAAGGCATCCAAATTGGGAAGGAGGAAGTAAAACTCTCATTATTTGCAGATGACATGATATTGTACATAGAAAACCCTAAAGACACCACCAAAAAACTACTAGATTTAATAAATGAATTTGGCAATGTAGCAGAATACAAAATCAACACCCAAAAAATTGATGGCTTTTTTATAAATCAAAAATGAATTCTCAGAAAGAGAAATTAAATAAACAATCCCGTTTACCATTGCAACAAAAAAATTAAGATACTTAGGAATAAACTTGTACTCAGAAAACTACAGGATGCTGAAAAAAGAGAGATAGAAGAAGATATAAACAAGTGAAAGAATATACCATTTCCTGGATTGATAAAATCAACATCATTAAAATGTCCATACTACCCTAGGGCAATCTACAGATTCAATGCAATCCCTGTTAAAATACCTACAGCATATTTCACAGAAATAGAACAAATACTCCAAAAATTTATATGGAACCAAAAAGACCCCAAAGAGCTACAGCAATCTTGAGCATGAAGAACCAAAGTTGGAGGAATCACAATACCAGATTTCATGTTATACTACAAAGCCACCGTAATCAAAACAGCCTGCTACTAGCACAAGAACAGGCATATAGATCAATGGAACTGAACAGAGAACCCAGAAATCAACCCAAGTCATTATGCTCAATTAATATTTGACAAAGGAGGCAAGAGCATATAAAGGAGACAAGACAGTCTCTTCAATAAGTGGTGCTGGGAAAATTGAACTAGACCACCAACTTACACCATACACAAGAATAAACTCAAAATGGATAAAATATAAGTCGGGAAACCATAAAAATCCCAGGAGAAACCACAGGCAGCAAAATCTCAGACATCTCTCGTAGTAATGTGTTTATGGACACATCTCCTAGGGCAAAAGACACTAAGGAGAAAATAAGCAAATGGGACTACATCAAAGTAAAAAGCTTCTGCACAGCAAAAGAAACCATCAACAAAATGAAAAGTGAGCCCATTGTGTGGGAGAACATATTTAGCAATGATACATTTGATAAAGGGTTAATATCCAAAATATATAAGGAACTCATATAACTGAACAAAAGGAAGACAAACAATCCAATTAAAAAATGGGCAAAGGACCTAAATAGACACTTCTCCAAAGTGGACATTGAGAGATACAAATTAAATCGACAATGAGGTATCAGCTCACACCTGTCAGAATGGCTACCATCAACAAATCAATAAACTTGACAAGTGCTGGCAAGGATTGGAGAAAAGGGAACCCTAGTACACTGCTGGTGGGAATGCAGACGGGTGCAGCCATTATGTAAAACCGTAGGGAGTTTCCTCAAAAAATTAAATATGGAACCGCCATTTAACCCAGTGATTCCACTTCTAGGAAAATATCCTTAAAAACCCAAAACACCAATCAGAAAGAATATATGCACCCCTGTGTTCACAGCAGCACAATTTACAATAGTTAAGATCTGGAAACAGCCCAAGTGCCCATCAGCAGATAAGTGGATAAAAAAGCCATGGAAAATTTACACCATGGAATACTATGCAGCATTAAAAAATAAGGATCTCTTACCCTTTGAGACAGCATGGAGGGACCTGGAGAGTATCAAGCTAAGTGAAATAAGTCAGTCAGAGAAAGACAAGTATCACATGATCTCACTCATATGATACTTTAATTAATAAAATAAACTGATGAACCGAGTGGATCCAGATTCATGGAAGCATGGAACAAAGTGTGGGATCTCAGGGGTGGCCTGGTGGAAGGTAATCAACCAAAGACCTTGTATGCATATAACCCATGGACACAGACCATAGGGTAGTGAAAGCCTGGGGAGGGGGGAGGGGCGGGCTGGAGGGGTCAATGGGGGAAGAAGGGGGACATATGTAATACTTTCAACAATAAAGATTTATTTATTAAAAAAAAAAGAATGCCTTGGAAATGAGATTAACATCCAGGCCAGGGGCAGCTCTCATGGCCCCTCCCGGGCAGACATCACTAATCAATCACTGCCTTCTTTCCCAGGCTCTGGCCACAGCTTGGGAAACTTCGGTTTCAGCCGCCCTGACCAGCCAATCAGAATCAGCAGACAAGCTGTGAGCTAGACCTCCCTGGGCAGACTGCTACTTATTTCTGTATCAGCATAAGCCTGGGCCGGTCTGATTATCATAAAAACACTGTGAACAGTGCAGACACCATCCAAAGGGACTGCTCCCTCTACCTGTGCCTGAGCCCAACCAGGCTGTGATGCACCTGCCAGAGGTGGTCAAGGGTTCAACTGTGCTTCCCAAACCGGCAGCACCTGCATCACTGGGGTGTCCAGAATGCAGATTCCCAGGCCCCCAGCCCTGCTGAATCCGGAAGGCCAAGCGTCTGACTCAACACAAAATGCCTACATGGGCGTGTTGTTAACGCCCAGGCGCTTGTGCTTCATTGGTTCCTGGGGTCGGGGGGTGGTGGGCCCGAGCAGGGAGAGGTGTGTGAAGGGGGGAGGCCCAGCTCAGGCACGTGGGGGTCGGCAATGCCGGAAAACCCCTGGGGGTGATGACGAGCCATCAGGTTAGTTCAGTCTTGTAGCTGCCTGAGTCACATCATCCAAAATGAAATCCTCCTCAGAGGGCCCTCCTCCCCAGGGACAGGAGAGATGGCGGCACACGCACAGGTAAGAGCAGCCTTCCCAGGGCCCACCTGGTCCCACTGTCCCGCCCCGGGAGGCCCGGGCGCCCGACCAGGCCAAGGCTGACAAACACATCAGATGGCTGGTGGGACGTTTCCGAGCACCTTGGGGGCTACTGTCGCAGGGCCCGGCTGTGCACCCACAGGGAGCGTGCTTCCTCCGGGCATCCTGCCCCTTGCACACTCGCCACCGGCACGTGGGAATCAATGAGGGACACCTCCCACCGTTGGTCATTCGCACTGTGTTGCTACGTTGTTATGGGCAGCAGGCGAGCTGGAGGGGAAGCCCATCAGACAGAGAGGCAGAGGTTCTTAGGTGTCCTCAGTTCCCAGCAGCCTTTCCCACCTGCCATTATCCGAGCGCGGTGGCCAGGGATCTCACACGCTCTAGGGCCAACGCTGCAAGCCTCCCATCTCCCCCTCTGCCAACAGCCAGTAGTCATGGGAGGTCAAGTGTGCCTCCTCAAGCTACACTGGTGGCACAAGAAGGCCGACCCCCCAATGTCTGTGCAGGGTCAATCCTCTGCGCTCCAGCTCCAGGCAGCAGGAGGGGACGCCGAGACCAGAGACGGGAAAGGCCTTGGCTCTACCTCACTCACAGCAACCTTCTGTGGGCTCCCCCGCTGTGTCAGGCCCCGTGCAGTGCCAGGGACACAGGAAGAAAGGCTCACATCCTGCCCAGGAGGCTTAGAGGGCAAAACAGGCATTCACTAACCACAGTGCCATTGGTTGTAACTGTAATCAGTTATAACGAATGCTACAGAGAGTGTGCAAGCACTGAGGACGCATTCCCAGAGGCTCACACCTGGCAGGGAGGGCTTCCTGGAGGAGGTGATGGTGAAGACTAGCAAGAGAGTGGTGAAGGTGAGTGTGAGGGGCTCAATGGGGCTTGTGGAGGTCCTAGATGGGAAGAGGGAGCATGATGCTCCCACGGGCCCACGTAGAGAAAGGAGCTGGGGCAGGAGCTGGAACAGAGGTCTCGTTCGCCCCAAGGCCAGAGAAAGCTCTCTGAAGGGCCGTGGGCAGAACAGGACCAGCTCTGAGGGGCACACTGAGAGGGGCCCTCTCGGGAAAACATTCAGACGCTGCAGCAGTCACAAGACCGACTGACCATTACTGCCCTCCACGGTGTCTGTGACTTCTTCCCATCCACGCCTGAGCTGATCACGTGAGTAAGATGGGGGATTGGCAGGGTTAAAAAATTATTAAAAAAGAATCCAAACAGAGCCAAACAGTATAAAATGAGAGTCAAGTCTCCTGTTGCAATTGCTCTAATGGACTTTTTACCAGAGCCAGGACGTGGGGGAAGGAGCTGAACCCCACCCGGGTCCCTGGAAAGCGTAGCTCATCTGTTCAGACCCGGTTTCAACGTCAAAGACAAGCAGGTCACACAGTGGAGTTGCCTGAAACGCTGGAAAGCATCCTGGATCAAATCGCGACAGCTGGCCCCTGTCCTGCCACATCATCCCCTACGCCCATTTTTTCTCCGATGAAGTAAGTCTTCAAAGAAAGGGAAAAAAGGCCAAAATAATTAAAGAAATGGTGTCTGGTACACCAGCAGGCTCCAGCCAGGCTGACTCACAAAGGCAGCCAGAGACAGAGGGGGGGCAGGGAAATGCCACCCCAGAGAGACACTCCGCACCCCAGCCTGGGATGCGCAAGGGCCCCAGATGTCTGGAGTTTGGCCCTGGGGGCGGGGTGTGGGGTGAGGGTGGGGTGATCTGAGGTCAGGAGTTGTCTCTGCCTGAAAGACCATTGTCCCGGGGCTGCAATAATAGCAACCATAGAGCAGGGGCTGAAAACAACATAAATGTATTCTCCCAGGTCTGGAGGCCAGAAGGCCCCAGGGAAGTCCGGCCCCAGGCCCCTCTTCCAACTCCTCTGTTGCTGGCGATCTCTGCCTTGGCTCATGGCCAATCACTCCAATCCCTGTCTCCGTCTTCACAAGGCCTCTCGCCTTGTTTGTGTCATTGTGTGTTTCCACTTCTCTTCTCTTAAAAGACACTCTCCCTGGATTTAGGGCCCACCCTAACCCAGGATGACCTTCTCTTGATCCTTACCTTAATTACATCTGCAAGGTCCCTATTTCCAAAAAAAGGCCACAGCCTGAGGTCCAGCTTGGGGTCCACCATTAACCTATTAATGGTGGTATTAATGCTCCATTTCTCTGTGACCTTCGATCCCAGGCCAGACGTCACTCCCAGGGAGCAGTCCTGACCTCACCCGCCACCCTCACAAGCATTCTGGGCCTCCTAGACTGGTATCATGACCCGGACGGTGTGATAGGGCCGAGTGTGTTGGCATCCAGACTCCCCATTCACCAGCTACTTTATCGGGGGCTGGTGATGCCTCTGAGCCTCAGTTTCCTCAGCTGTAGAATGGGTACAGTAATAAGGTTCCGTGCAGGACCTCTGTAAAGACGAAGGAGACAGCACACAGCCCTGTGGTTCTTAGCGGATAGATATTTTGTGAGTTTTTGTTATTGTTGTTTTTAGCAGCTTTCCTGAGGTATAATTTACATACCATAACATTCTCCCGTTTAAAGGGAGAATGGGTTTTAGTATTTTTAGAGTCGTGCGGCCATAATCTAATTTTGTAACATTTTCATCACCCTTAAAAGAAAGCTCATACCCACTGGCAGTCGCTCTCCATTCCTCCCAGCTCCTGTCCACTGCCAGTCTGGTGTGTTGTTCTGTGGAGTATTTCTCTCAGGGAGGAATTAAGAAGCCAAGGGCTGGCAGTGTCTGAATCTGTATCAGCAGGAAGCCCTCCCCGCTCTCCCACCAAGCCTGGGTCGCCCGCCTTTGAACGCCTTTGATTATGGAATTCTTTTTTGAAAGACACTCTTTGCTGTAAAATCTGACAAAACTCTAGAAACCATGCTCTTGGAATAAAACAGAAGACAGAAGGGAAGTGGGGGAAATTCGCCCCCAGACACGAACACCACAGCACTGCCCAGACGCTGCAGGCCAACAGCCACGACCTGGGAGCGCAGGTCTGCTGGGCTCACCGACAGGGGACAGGCGTCAGGAACTCAAAGCACAGGGGCAGGTCCTGCCCAGAGGGAGTGGACGGTCTGATGGGAACGCTGGTCTGGACACAACCGTGGAACAGTGAGCACCAGCCACGCTCTGGGATGGACACAGGCCCGAGGCCTGAGAGGCAGGGAAGGACTGGCTGGGAGAAAAGAGGATGAGGGACAGCAGGTGCAGAGGCCCAGGGGCAGGGGCGGGAACACCATGTCAGGGAACTGAGGGAGGTGAGGGTGCACAGGGAGGTGGGGTGGGCAGAGGCATCTGCCTCGTGGGGAGGGACGGGGGCGGTAGGAAAGATACTGGGTTTAAAACCTGCCACTGCTGCCCTGACCAGGTGGTCTGAGTGTCATCCCATGCACCCGAAGGTCCCGGGCTTGATCCCCGGTCAGGGCTCGCACATACAGGAGGCAACAGATAGGATTCTTCCACATCAGTCTCTCTCTTCTCTTTCTTTCTCTCCTTTCCTCTCTCCCTAAAAATCAATTTTTAAAAAGCCTTCCACTGTCTGCCTATTGTGGCTGGATATTTTCTTTTAAAAAACATGCAAAAGCAATATACGTTCTTTAAAAAAAATTTTAAATAAAAAGTGTGGAAAATGAATGCAAATTTCCCCTTTCAACCCTTTCCTCATCTATCCAAGACCCCACAGGTAACAATCGTTAATTCTAGTGGATTCTCTTTCAGCTATTTTTCTATATATTATAGGCATACGCATCTTTTTTTTTTTTTATTGATTTTAGAGAGGGAGTAGGGGGAAGAGAGAGAAACATTGGTTGGTTGTCTCCCGTACATGCCCTGACTAGGACTCGAACCCACAACCTAGGTATGTGCCCTGACCAGGAATCAAACCTTAGACTTTCTGATGCACAGGACGACGCTCCAACCAACTGAGCCACTCTGTCCAGGGCTTACACATCTTATTTTTTAAAAATAAATGGTCATCCTCTACATATTTTTTTCTATGACTTGTTTTTGCCATTAATATGTCATGGACATCTCCTGCTTATGAGTTCGCCAAGGCATTCCTTATTGTTCTTAATGCCTGTGTAATATCGCATTAAAATCTCGACAAAAGCGTTAGCACACCACACTCTTCTGTGTCCTGCTTTTCTGTGTGTGTGTGTGTGTGTTTTTTCCAACCTAACAATGTATCTTGAAGGGTGTTCCACATCAGCGAACACAGAGCTTTCTTGTTCTTTTCAATGGGTTTTGTGCTGAAATACGTTGGGTCTGCCCCTACGGAGGGACCTGTAGGCTGTTTTCCACTTTCTGCTTTTACAAATCATGGCCCAGGGATACCCTCGGTGCATTCGATATTTCAGATACAAATCTACCTTCAGGGTATTTCCAGAAGAGCAGTAGCTGAGTCAGCGATGCAGTTCAAATGTTCCTATAGTCTAAACTTTATTGATAGAGATGAACAATTTGCTATCCGGAGAGGTTACATCAATTCACAGAAGCAGCACACAGAGAGCCATTCCCCCACATCCTCTCCAATTCAGTGGGTCATCACGGTTTATCTTTCCCGAGCTTACAGGCGAAACATCGTATTATCTCTTTGTGGTTTTCATTTGCACTTTGGTCATTAGGAGTGGGGGTGGCTTTGTTTCCCTGCTGATTTGTAAGAATGTTCATTGAAAAGCTCTATGAGGCTGCCCCTGCCACACCCCCACTTCACAGGTGAGAAAACTGAGGCCTCAGGAGACGAAGCCCTGCGGCTGGTGTGCTCACCACCTCCAGCCGGAAGCCCAGCTGCGATCTGAGCCAGGCCAACCCGAAGAGAACACCCAGGTAGGCCCTGGGCCAGCTTGTTTTGGGGGTCGGGGTGGCAGTGAGGTGGAGAGGGGCTCATTCTGGTTGCGATGGCAACCCAGAAGCTCCTGCTCATTAGAAATGGGAGTCTCCTAAAGAGTTGACTTCCCAACACCCTTTCTCCCTCCGCCTGCCTCCTCTCCCTTCCAGGATGCAGTCTATGTTTAGACCAAGCACCCCCTCTTCTCCTCCCTCACCCCACACCCCAAACCCCCGCACACCAGGAATAGCAGGCGAGCAGCCCCCCACAATTAGCCTACATACCCACTGAACAAGCGGAAAGACAACTCATTAGGTGCTGCGTGTCCACCCAGCTCAGGCTGGTGCACTGGGCACGCCGGCCTGTGACTGTCCGTGGGCCTGGCCTGGACAGGGTCAGGGGTGGGGGAGGGACCAGAACAGACAGGATGGGTCAGGCGCCAGGGCAGGGGCAGATCCTGAACACAGGACGAGCCAGATCAAACCTGGGTACTGTCCTTCTTGGGCGCAAAAAGGCTGGGCTGGGGACATACTTACAACCAGTCAGGGACGCTCTCGTCCACGTTCTCTTTAGTTTGCCTACTCAATGCTCTTCCAGAAACATGATCTTGGAAGTAACTTAGTTACAATCAGTTTAAAAAGGAACCAGTCTGTCCATGATGTCTGGACTGGGCCAGGGCTGCTGGATTCCCCTTCAGGGACCTGCCACCCCATGCCCAGCAGACAGGCCACCAGAGCATGCTGGTGTCTGGAGGGGGTGAAACGAGGGGCCCACCAGATGTGCTGTACCCCCGTCAGCTCGGGGTGGGCCATGCTCTGGGCCCCGACTCTCCAGGCCCCCACATCCCCACCAGGGCAGAGGGCCATGGTGGAACGTGGATCGGCCAGCATCTCGGGATGATGCAGGGGAGGCCTGCCCCAAGGGGAGCGCGGAGGGAACTGTCCGTGGGAGCAGAGGCTCCAGGCTCCAGCTCCTGCCCCAGGGGACATCACGTACACAGCAGTTTCATAGCTGCAGTGACCCGGAATGCCAAGATGCCAGCACCAGGCATTAAACCCCAAGTGCAGGCCCTTCTAGGGATAGAACCTGGGAGACAGCACTGCCCACACAACTTGCTCGCCCACCGCTGCCACCCTCTGCCTCCTGACTCAGGGAGAGCCCCTCCATCCCTGACCTAATTCCACTTCCTCTGGGAAGTCCTGTCTCCACCTCTCCCCACCCTCCTGAGAGCCTGGGGACTGAGACCCAATGTGCGCTCCTGCGTTAGCATGGCAGCCCCATGCACCAAGGCAGCTGCAGGGTGGGCCCCCTAAGGCCTTTGCTGAGCTGAGGAACCCATATATTAGTGTGATTCTCCAGAATCATCTGTCTTCTTCCCACCAGCTCCCTCGACAGGGCTGACGGTCCCACTGGCAGAGTCTGGTGCACGTGGGTGCTCGGGAGGTGTCTGAGGAGTGACTGGATGGAAAGGAGGCCAGAGCAGCATGAGCAGAGGCACAGGAGGAGGACGACAGGAGGCTGACAGAGGCTGGGGCCGCAGGGTGGGCAGACCCTCACCTGTGGCCCAGCCACATGCATCCGGAAACTGGCACAGTGCTGTTCACACAGCAAAATCAACAAGCCTTTGTGGATAGGATAATGAAATAAGGCCAGGCCGGAGGGGGCCGTGAGAGCTAGCAGGGGGGTTAGTCAGGGGCACGCTCCGTGCTCCCAGCCTGGCGAGCCGCCCCTGACTCAGCGAAGATTAAGGCTGGCTTCTCTCAGGATGTCAGATACAGGATAAATGGAGGAAAGGCCATTATTAACAAGAGGAGCAATCTTTGCAGCAGATCCCCCCCCCCCGAGGCCACCATCCCTGCTGCTGGGTACCCATGGGGGGCGCAGTCACCCCCTCCCCAGGTCACTTCAGTCCCCTCCTTACACCGTCATCCTCTGTGCTCCTGTGGAGTGTGCAAGCCTGGCTTGGTGCTGACCCACTGCTGAGAGTGCCTACCTCTGTCCATGGGAGGGGCTGAGAGGCTCTGGGGCAGTGAAAGGAGCAACTCCTAGAGCCTCCTGGACACAGCCTCACGCAGGCTGGCCAGAGCACACCCCGCCCCGCTGCCCGGGGCAACCAGGTGCAGTCCTAGGGCAGGCGGAGGCGTGGCACATCTGCGGACAACCAGCCTGGGCTTGGGTGCAGCTGGACACCTACTGTGTGACGCGGGCACCTTCCTCAAGCCTCTCTCAGCCCTTAAATGTAAAATGGGGATGGGGCCCAGAGAGCCCGCACATGCAGGCCTCCCACAGGGCCAGGCACCAGGGATGCGCCTGTGAGTGAGCCAGGCACCAGGGATGCGCCTGTGAGTGAGCCAGGCACCAGGGATGCGCCTGTGAGTGAGCCAGGCACCAGGGATGCGCCTGTGAGTGAGCCAGGCACCAGGGATGCGCCTGTGAGTGTGCCAGGCACCAGGGATGTGCCCTGTGAGTGTGCCAGGAACCAGGGATGTGCCGGTGAAGTGTGCCAGGCATCAGGGATGTGCCGGTGAGTGTGCCAGGCACCAGGGATGTGCCCTGTGAGTGTGCCGGGCACCAGGGATGCGCCCTGTGAGTGTGCCAGGCACCAGGGATATGCCCTGTGAATGTGCCGGGCACCAGGGATGCGCCCTGTGAGTGTGCCAGGCACCAGGGATGCGCCCCCGTGAGTGTGCCAGGCACCAGGGATATGCCGGTGAAGTGTGCCAGGCACCAGGGATGTGCCGGTGAGTGTGCCAGGCACCAGGGATGCGCCCTGTGAGTGTGCCGGGCACCAGGGATGCACCGGTGAGTGTGCCAGGCACCAGGTATGTGCCCTGTGAATGTTAGCTGCTGCTGCTGCTACTATTCTTGCTGCGACCAATGTTCTTCCTTCCTCTGCCCACACTGGCTTGGCTTCCCCCTCCCCTCGGGGCCGGCAGCTCACACATATCATGCCACTCATTCCACTCGGACGGGCAATCACCGGGAGCCAGGCCTGGAGCGGGACCAGGGAGAAAGGACGGAGCTTTTCCTGCAGACTGAGGACCCCCAATGCCCTTCCCTTGCCACGCAGCATCTGCTGGGGCACCTGGTGCTGGGATCACCCCGTTTCACAGAAGACGACACTGAGGCATTGCAATCTGCCCCAGGTAATAGGCAAGGGGCCATGGGATGACGGGATCTATAGCACCATTCTGGGCGCAAGCTTCAACTACAGGCAACCAAGTCTCTCCTTCATTCAGCCCCAAGTCAGGGTGGAGGAGATGAGACGCGGGGTCTGGGCTTTCAGCCCCAGCCAGCAGGTGGGCATGGAGATCCCAAATCCCTCGCCCACTAACGGGCATGACCAGGTTTCCTGCCGGCGGGAAGGGGGACCAGGGGCTGTCAGCCCACCCCGCGCCTCAGCTAGCCGCTTCCTGCACGCACTGCTGTGGACACCACCACCCCTGTGAGGGCCCAGGGCAGACGCTGAAGATGACAGACGTCCCTGGTCCCACTTGGCATGAGAGGGGACATCAGCAGCACCTCAAGCCTTCCGTGTCCATCGGAGAAGCTGGGAGAGACTGCCTCCCTAATTTTCAGTTCTCCGAGGGCGGAGCTGCCTGAGCTTAGCCTCAGGGGACCTCAGGAGGCTTAATGAGATGTTTGTAGAGTGTCTGGCGCTCCCTGGGGAGCAGAGTCGGGGCATGTGCAAGGTGCCAGCTGGAGGAACCCTGCCCGGCATGTCAGTGAGGAGGGGAGTGGCCCGTTCCCCAGTGGAAGGGGGGAGGGGGGGCCCTTGAGTCCAGCTCTTCGGTCTATAATGTCAAGAGCACCAGGGGCTCAGTAGCCGCCATGAAAGGACCCATTTAGAGATTGGCCATCCGTTCAACCAGCCAACATGTGGGCCCCACTCCATCAGAGAGGGAGGGGACAGGAGCATTGCCCAGGCCTACGTCAGCTCCTCTAATTGCTCCCGGCACACAGCAGGGATAGGTGATCCTGCATCTACAGGAGAGGAAACAGCGGTTTGCTGTGATGGACAGTTGCCGGGACCGGCCATGCTCCATGCTGGGTGTGCTCTCCCCACTGACCAGGCATGACAGTCCTCGAGCTGTTATCGTCTCTGACAGAGAGGAACTAGGGCTCAGCTGTGCTCACCAACTCACCCACCCACATCCCGCCAGCAGGTGGGATCTGAAAAGGCCTAGAAAGATTGTTTCTGGAGAGGTTAAGTCTGCAACCAGGCCAGGCCTATGTGGAACCACAACCCAGGACAAGCTACACACAAAAGATGGCAACCGACTGCCCATCCAGGAACAGCACTGAATGCCAGAGGGTTGCCTTAAGGACACTGGACCATCGCGGACTAGCCACATGGGCCTTACTGCCATCACAGTGCCCCTCCATGAGGCGGGCAGAGAGATTTCAGACAGAGGAGGAGAGGCCGTGTGACCACAGGGCCAGAGCCGGAGTGATGCGGCCACAAGCCAGGGGACACCTGGAGCCCCAGGAACTAGAAGAGGCAGGAGGGATCCCCCTAGAGCAGCAGTTCTCAACCTGTGGGTCGCGACCCCTTTGGGGGTCGAACGACCCTTTCACAGGGGTCGCCTAAGACCATCAGAAAACACATAGAATTACATATTGTTTTTGTGATTAATCACTATGCTTTCATTATGTTCAATTTGTAACAATGAAATTGGGGGTCACCACAACATGAGGAACTGTATTAAAGGGTCGCGGCATTAGGAAGGTTGAGAACCACTGCCCTAGAGCCTCCGGAGGGAGCACGGCCCGGCCCAGACCTGCGTCTCGGACTCCCGGCCTCCAGAGCCGCGAGGATGAGTGCCTGTTGCTGAGCCCAGCCTGTGTGTTTTGCTATGGTGGCCCGAGCGGACCAGCACACTCACAGCTGTCCGGGTTGCAAACAGCGCCTGGGTTCAATCCCGGGTCACCTCAGTTTCCCCACCTACAGAATGGGAGTAACAATACTGCCCACCTCACAGGGTGACCGTGACAGGTAAATGCGGGTTACCATGGGGCACACTTATATTAAAAATCATTCCTTGTTTACCTGAAATTCAAATATGACTAAGCATCCTGGTCTGCATGTGCTAACTCTGTGGACGAACGTGCAGCACCAGGAAGCGCACAGTCAGGCCGCAGGACAGCAGGGCTGCCTGCGTCGGGGCTCAGTGATGAGATCCAATATTAAAACTGAGAACAGAGTCACGATGATCAAAGTTCCATCAGGGGACAGAACATTATGGAGAGCAGACAAGGTGCTTTGTCAAGTGGCCTCATCAAAGGTGGGGGACGGGGATCTGGTCTGCCAGGTGCAAGCTGGGCTCGGTGGGGATGCGAGGCAGGCAGGGAGGAAGGCGGCAGTTTTAGAGGTCAGCCAAGATGAAGTAAAACAGCAGGTGCGGGCAGCCACCAGCTCAGGTGTCCGGGCTTGGCACCGAGTGCCCACCCCGGGAAGCAGGTCCCGCCACCATGCAGTGAGCTCACTGCAGAGCCACCGGAAGAGGATGCCACCAGCACGTCCTTCTCCACGTCAGTGGGAAGAGCTTGGGGCTGGGAGCAAGGGGGCTGACTAGCCCTCTGGTCTATCCATGGACAGCTCCCCCACGCAAGATGCTAGGAGTTTGTGCACTGGAGGTTTGGGGGGACAGACGTGCCAGCTGGGCGGGGGCAAGGCTGCCCCTGGGGTTGCAGCAGTGACCTGAGAGCTGGGTGTGACTCCAGCTCTGCCACCTACTAGCTGGGACCCAGGACAAGTCACATGGCCCCTGGGGCCTCAGTTTCCCCATTTCTCCCAGGCCTTGTAAGGGCATGTGGCCAGCACTTAAGGGTTACTGACGCTGGTGTTCCCTCCCGCCCCGCCACTAGCCTCCACTGAGGTCACTGTCAGTCATGGTAGTCGGCCCACTAGGCGGTCCTACAGGGCACAGTCCTGCCCAGCTGCTGAGGCCAGGGTGCTGCACTGGCATCTCTGAGCCACTGGCTCTGGGTGAGCAGTTTCCGCCCGCATCCAGGCCTCCAGGAAGGATCCATTGGTTCAATCTTTACTGTTCCTTCCGGTGGCGGCACCAAGCCAGACAGACACCTGGGGACAGAGGTGAAGGAGACAGCCCCTCCACACACCAGCTCATGGCCTTCGCCCCCACTCTCTCATCTGACGGCAACTGGATGGCAGGTCAAGCACAACTGAGATGATTATAAACAGGCGATGGGGCCAAAGAGCCAGGATGGGGTGGGGGTGGGGGGTGCCCCTGAGCAAAGCCCTGGGTGGGAGAGGCTGGGGAGCAGGCATGTGGACGGGCCACAGTCTGCGTGCAGCTGTGCGGCGCCTGGTGGGCAAGGGCCACTGCACTGCTGCTCCTACTGCCGTCACTAAGCCGGGCCTTGACCCTGAGGGCGGCCGAGGGGTGGGGGAGGGGTGTATAAGCAATGGGAACTGCCAGGGTAAAAGCCAGGGGCCTGCTTATCTTCAGGAAGTTTAAATTCTTATAAAAATGTTTAGTTGTGTTGGGAAATATACGACTTGAGTGAAAGAGCAGAGCTGGAGGAAAGAAGCAATACTGTCGGCCAAGACGTGCTCTGAGTGAGCTCCCAGGGGATGCTGGCAGGTGGGGGGCGGCTCCAGACTCCTCGCCTGGAGGCAGCAGAGTAGGGCCTGGCCCCTCTCTCCTCTCGGACAGACAGCCCTGATCTTGGGGGTCCCCTCACCAGCCTCCCAGGATGCCCGCGATGCTGCCGCCAGCTTCCCTGGCCTGAGGGACCTGGTGGCAGGGCCTCACCTCTTGGCTTTACCGGAACTCTCCCCTCGCCCTCAACTCCCTGCTGCTGTTGTCTGCGTTCACCCGTGTTTCTGGCGATGAAATCATGCAAACTGTGTGATGTTTGAATTGTTCCCTCGCGTATCAATCGTGTTGGAGCCAACTTGCGTTTTCAAAACAAACACTGCAGCCTGACTGTACATCTACCGCCTCCGGGAAGCTAACCCTGAAGCGGCCCTACCAGCAAATATAGGCGGAGGGCAAACCGCCCGCCTGCCAGCTCAGGCCAGCGCTGCATGGCCTGGGAGGGATCGAACAGCCGGGGCCTGGCGGGTGCTGGTGAGTGTGGGCTGTGAGGTTGGTGGTGCCAGACCCCGGGACCCTGAAAATTGCTGGGGGAAAGGCCTGTGCTCTTTCCTGCAGAGGCTGAAGGGTTTTAAGCAGAGAAGGGCCTTCTCAGGTCATGGGGCTGCTCCATGGAGAGAGGGAGACCAAAAGGAGGCCGTGGGACCCTCAGATGGAAGGTGGTAAGGGAATGACTAACAGCTTCATTTAAAGGGTAAGTGGAAAAGCTACCCCAGAGACGGGCTCTCAGCCAAAATTGCCGGTAGGGCCTGGCCCACACGAGGCTCTGACCCAGACCGACCGTGGAGGGAGGGGCCAGGCTCACTCACCCCGGTTCCCTCTCCTGGCCCCACGGGACCTCGCTCCCAAAGCAAAGCGCCCAGAAAGGGAGCCAGGACAGCGGGAACAGCATAGAAGTAACCGGCCATCGGCAGAGCAGGCGCACCAGTGCCGCCAGGATGGTTTTCAGTACACAAAACGCGTGGCGCTACGGGAAACCGGGAAACCGGGAAACCCCAATTTTGAAATGTTATCTACAAATCGCATTTGTGAGTCACATTCCGCTGTGCTGCTGGAGGACACAGGAAACAAGCGCACTGTCCGCCCGGGACGCCGAGGGGCGGTGCTGGGCGACCTGTCTCCGGAGGACAATGCCAGAGGCCAGCACTGAGGGCAGGCTCAGCCCTGTTACCGCCATGGGGCGGGAGGGCCGGCCTTCCTCGCTGCAGGGGAGGCTAACTTTCACCGGGAGGTGAGCGCAGGTGCAGCCGTGACCTTTCCCCACCTGAGCCTGTGGGGCCCTCCGCCCTGCCCAGGTTCCCAGGGTTTCCGAGCGACGCGAGGAGGATGGGACCTGACGCCCTCCCCACCTCCGGGGCCATGGGAAGGCCTCTCCTCCAAACAGAGAGGGGTGGCCCCGAGGGGAGAGGCGGGCCCAGTGGGGCCTCCCGAGGACGGCTCCCCACCCTTAAGGCTCTTCATAGAAGGAGGGGCAACTCCTGGTACACAGGCAGTGGCAACCACGTAAGGGGGACAGCACCTGCCTGGGGAGGTCCAGAAGGTCCCCAAAGAAGTGGTGACTGGGCCACAGGTAAATGACGGCAGGGGGGGTATGGGAGGGGGGGCGGTCATGGAGCCCAAGAGAAAGCTGCAGGGGGGAGTGCCGGGGCTGGGGGCGGGGAGGAGGGCCAGGGTGAGGCTGGGCGGTCCGAAGAAACGGTCCCACACCCGGTCACCACCAGGGCCCTGGGACCCTCCTCCTGGCCTGGGGAGCCCTGGAGGCTCTAAGCTGGGAGCCGGTGAGAGCTGCCCTTTGGAGCCGGATTCTGGCTGCAGGAGGAGAGTGGGTGGGGACAGAGGGAAGAGAAGCAGGAGGGCTGCTGCCTGCTGCAGGCAGGACGAGGATGGGACCCTGGGGAGGGAGGAAGGACCTGGGGGCCGCGCTGGAGGCGAAGTCCCAGGGACCCAGCAGGGCTTGGTCAGGCATTAGCAGGGGCTGCAGGAGGCAGGGGTCCAGGAGATGTCTGGCTCTCTGCTGCCCCCGTTGGGTGGGTGGTGATGCCTTCCTCAGATGGGAAACCTGGATTTAATAGAAGCTGCTACAAAATGCCATCCCCACTAGGCTGGCCACTATTAAAAAAAGGTGGAGAAACAGAACCCTGGTGCACCATTGGGGGGAATGTAAAGTGATACAGTCGCTGTGGAACACAGGCTAGCAAGTCTTCGAGAACCTGAACCTGGAACCATATGACCCAGCCACCCCGCCTCTGGGTGCCCGGCATAAGAACTGAGCCTCCAAGAGAGAAGTGTCCGACCACGTGTGGAGCAGCGTTATTCACAGTAACAAACCTGGGAGCGACCCGGTCTCCGTCACCAGGTGAACAGATAGACAAGCTGTGTTCACACTCACCATGGATAATACTCAGACTTAAGAAGGGAGGGGCTCTGGCACAGGCTACGCATGGCGGGGCCTGAGGACATCATGCTGAGTGAGATGAGCCAGTCACAAAAGACAAACGCTGTATGACTGCACTCCCTGAGGCCCGAGAGGAGTCACTTGCACGGACAGAACGCGAACAGCAGTTGCTAGGGGCTGGCAGCGGAGGGAATGGAGAATTTGTTCAATGGGGACAGTTTCTGTTCAATGGGGAAGATGAGCGTTTTGAAGGCGGATGGTGGTGATGGTTGTACAACATTATGAATGCATTTAATACCGCTGAACCATACACTTAGAAATTGCTAGATGATACAATTTATGTTATATGCCTTTTATCCTAACTTTAAAAACTGTAACCAAAAATGCCATGGCCACCCAGGGCCAAGGAGGGTGAGCAGCGTGCTCTAGAGAAGTTGAGCTCAGGCCCCTCCGCAGGGACAGCGAGGCGCTGAGCCCCATGCGGCTCTCGGTGACCCCCTTCTGTGTGCCCACAACAGGCACTGACCCCGACCTGGCCTCAGAACTCTTCTCAACCCAGAGCCCGAGGCAGAGGACCCATCAGAGACGGCGGCAGCCATGCCTCTCAAACATCCACATCCAGACTAAACCAGAACCAGGCCCTGGCTGTGGGGTCCCCGCCCAGCACTTCGGCCAGCGCCAGTGATAACCAATAACCAATAACGGAGGTCCCCGCGACTGCGGAGCCCTGGGTCATCACCCCCAGTTCAGACACTTCATGTAATCGCTCACACCTCCTGCTGGGTGAATAACTAAGAGGGAGCCTCAGTCAGAAAGGGGAGGGGCCGCGCCTGCGGGGGTGGGGGTGGGGGCAGACAGCAGTGCTCCCGCAGGAAGCCCAGACTGCACGCCACCGCCCATGACCCTCACCGCCCATGTGGTGAGGCTCAGACCCTCATATAACCCCGCACCAGGCCCACGCAGGCAGCCTGGAGAAGGGAGATGGTCAGGAAGTGAAGCTGGCTTGTCCGGCTGCTCCACGGTGGGAGCATGGCCCTGCACCCCACCTCCCGGCCTGCTCATGCCCACACAGGGCGCATCTGGAAGCCCCCTTTCCCTTCACTGTCCTCCCTTGCCAGTTGTCCCCTGGGTCTGTGTCAGATGCACAGGTAGAGAGAGGGGGATGGGGAGAGGTGGGGACAGAGAGACCAAGACAGAGATATAAACAGAGGCAGAGACAAAGAGAGCTGGAGTCAGAGGCAGAGACAGACACAGAGAGGGCATCTGGTCCCAAAGCTCCCGCATGTCCCCAGGAGACGGGAGATGGAGCACCGAGTTCTCCACCTGGATGCGCTGCGTCTGGCTTCACACCCCGCCTGGCTGTGGCCTCAGGAAGTGACTTTCACGCCTAGCTCTCGTTTCCTCTTCTTACAGGGACACCAGCTGCACAGAGTCAGGGCCCACCTCACTCACTTCCCTCCCAAATGCCCCATCTCCGAAGAGTGGCTCTGAGGATCAGGGCTTCACCTTTGAACTGGGGGTCACCACTCAGCTCAGAGCAAGTGGGGCATTAGGAAGGAGGTCAGGCTGACAAGACCCCAGATCACCGTGGCTGAAGGCCTAATACCTGCGGCCACACAGATGAACCGAGGACGTGATGCTGGGAAAAGCCGCCGACGCCAAAGGACAGACACAGGGTGACGGCACTCCTAGGAAACGCCCAGCAGACGAAAAGCAGAGGCTCCCAGGGCTGGATGGGACTCACTCTCAGTGCGTACAGGTCTCTGCTGGGGGTGGCCCCTCGAGCAGTGACCCCACCCTCGGCAGCCTCACTCGGGACAACTCTGCAGAGGCTGGACGGGAGGTGGTCAGGGACCGTCGTGGGGCGGAGGTGGAGGGGCAGGCGGCATTCCCGGGTGTGCACTTGGTGGCAGGTGTGTGTGCACGTCCCACACCTCCCTTAACCCAGGTCCTCCTTTGAGGCTGGAAGTGCGGGCCTGGGACAGCCACACTGTCCTCTGTGCGGGGCTGGGACACCGGCCGGTGCTGTGTGAATCGGCCGTTAAATGATTTGAATGTCACCCCTGGGGACGGTGTGATTCTTAGGGAAAACAGGACATGGAAGTTAAAACTGAGAAAGGATTCCTGTTCTGTGGCCAGGGAAACTGAGGCTCGAGGAGAAACAGCTCCGCCAGGTGGCTGAGCTGGGTGGGGTCAGGGGGGGCCGTGTGGCCGTCTCCTCATGACCAGCATGTGGCCACGCTCCTAGGAACCTCACTGCTCTGGAGGGAGGTGGAGGGCAGGAGGGACTGAGAAAGCCCTCAGGGATTGTAACAGTCAGCATCGGTATTTTCACCTTGAGACTCTGGGAACCAGCAACAAACTCACTAACCAATCATTTAACCGTCAGGAGGGGGTCCAAGTCCTGTCCGGCACACATAGATCCCGTTCCCAGAGTTCACTGCTCTGAGCACCGGGCCTAGGTGACTCCACGCCCTCGGTGTATGGAATCAAAGGAGCTCCAAGGAGAAAGCAGAGCAGAGCTTCGAGGAGGCGAGGCTGCCCCAGCCCTTTCCAGCCCCACAGAGCCACACAGCCCTTGGCTAAGATACGCTGGGTCACACCCTTTGGGTATCTGGCAACAAAGGGAGGCTCAACTGTGGGACACTATTTTCCCAGAACCAACTGGGGTTGGGGTTGGGGAAGGAGGGCCTTTATCAGGAGTCCTGGTCGGCAGGTGACCCGCCAGGTGACCAGTGCATGTGTGTGTGGTCACCCTAGGCCTGGGTGCTCACAGCTCCCTGAACTCTCAGAACTGGATCTACGTGTGCGGGTGGGACTCAGAGCCCAGCTGGAGCGCCCCCTCCTGGCGGTTAAATGATTGGTTAGTGAGTTTGTTGCTGGTTCCCAGAGGCTCAAGGTGAAAATGCCAATGCTGATTGTTACAACCCCTGAGGGCTTCCTGGTGGCGGGAGCATGCTGAGCATTCCACAGGCAACCTCCCCTTCCATTCCCAGCTGCCCCAGGAGTGAGATCTGTCATCATGCCTGATGTACAGATGGGGAAACCGAGGCTCAGAGCAGTGAAGGCTGGTCTGACCCTACAGCCCACCGCTTACTACTCAGACGTGATCATCTGTATTAGAAAGATGCCCTCTGCTCCTCCTCGCTCCTATACCTGCAGGGCACTGAGAAGGAAACTGTCCTGACTTCAGGGAGCTCATAGAGTCCCAACAAATAAATAAAAACTCCTGCACCACAAATAGATGCCAACACAGAGGGGAAAGAAAGTGCTTTGAGATCACAAAAAAGGACCAACTGACTCCCTCTTGGGTTGGGGGTGAGCTCAGAGAGGTGGGTTTAAACTGGGTCTTGAAGGATGCATAGGAGCTCATTGACTAAGCTGAAGGAAGCCATTGCAAGCAGAGGGAACAGCATGTGCAAAGAGGAAGCTGCCCAGAGTGGGGTGGCAGTGCCGGACTGTGGCCAGGGGTGGTGGGGATACAAGGGCAGAAAACAATGAAGCCGGTCATCTGGCTGGGAATCTGGCCTTTATCTCAGAGGATCTGAAGCGTTGGAACAGAGAGATCAGGTTCCTGCTCTTACAGCTGCTGATCGGCTCGGCCCGTCTGTCCACTGCAGAGATGACTGGACATAAGCACTGAAGACGGGAGGCTGTGAGTTCTCCCAGAGGAGGGCGCTGTGGAGCGCAGGTCCCCAGGCCCTATTTCTGCTCTCCCTTCTCTGCACCAGTGGAGATCTCCAGGGAGCTAGATCCCAGGCCCCTGAGATTGGCCACCTCAGTTGTTTCCACCCTAACTAGCATCCTGGCCAGTCCTTTGGGACCTCCAGGAGGCCAGTCTGACAACCAAGCCTGGAGTACAGTAAGTGCCTCCATGGGGTTGGACCCAGATGGCCAGATCTCCTCTTTGCTCCCACAATTCCCTTCTTCCCAAAGTGCCACCAGCCAGCTCCTTCCCTTTGAGAAGAGCAGGCCTGCAGATTTCACCTCAAAGCTTCATCAGGGGGTGACACCAGCAGTCACAGCCTCAAGGTCCAGGAAAAGGATGGGGTGCCAGCTCAAGGGGGCTTGTGGCTAAAGCTCTGAGCCCTCCCTGGGGACCTCCAGGGCCCCTACCTGTGCTATAAGGATAGGGGAGGAGGCCAGGACACATGGCCCTGCTGCAGGGCCCCCACCCTGCAACACCACTATGCTCTAAGCCCGTGGTTGGCAAACCGCGGCTCGCGAGCCACATGCAGCTCTTTGGTCCCTCTAGTGTGGCTCTTCCACAAAATACCATGTGCAGTGCGCACATAGAGTATGATTGAAACTTCGTGGCCCATGCGCAGAAGTCAGTATTTTGTGGAAGAGCTGTTACTTTGTGGAAGAGCCACATTGAAGGGGCCAAAGAGCCAATGTGGCTCCCCAGCCACCGTTTGCCC
>NW_006289713.1:3538918-3541825 GCF_000327345.1 Myotis davidii
ACTCAAGGGGCCAAAGAGCCGCATGTGGCTCGTGAGCCGCAGTTTGCCCACGACTGCTCTAACCTGTCAGCCCAGCACGTCTTGGCACCCACCGGGGGCCCAGTGTTGTCCCAGTCACAGGGAAAGCAAAAGGGCTTGGGAAAATGACAGGTATTAAGCCACGGGACCAAAATTCATACATCTAAATATTCATCAATATATACTTTTAGTCTTTTCTCTTTTTTTGCAAAGATAGCCTCACCTCACACATGCACTTTCACGTGCGAGGGGAAACATAACAGTGGCTCTGGGTGGTCAGACCTGGAGGTGCATTTTTACCAGACTCTTTAATAAAATGAGGAAGAAAATAGTAACATTAGAAACAGGCTGAGGCAGAGACAAAGGGGGGCGCAAAGGCCATCCTGAAAGAATAGTGAGGAAAGGCCCCTCCCCTAGCTGGGGACTGGGAGGAAAGGGGAGCCTTATTTCAGAGTCTCAGAGTACAGGGGTCCCACTCACCAGCATGCCACATCTCTCTTACCCACCAGCTGCCTCTCTGGGTTACTGCACGGCACTCATGCCAGGGCAATTTTGCTTTGCTGACCTGCAGGTTTGGGTGGGCCTAGCTCCCATATAAACAGCACAGAGGGACCAGGAGCCATACTTGCCTGGAGGTGAGCCAGCACAGGAGGGGCCTTCACTCTCTGGTCTCTGCGGGACCAGCCAGCAGCCTGGAGAGAGCCCATCAGGCTCCCCAAGGGCTGGGAGCAGGAAGCTCCCACACCTGCTGCTGCAGGACAGACTTTAGTCTAAGCCAGCGGTTCTCAACCTGTGGGTCGCGACCCCTTTGGCAGTCCAACGACCCTTTCACAGGGGTCACCTAAGACCATCCTGCATATCCGATATTTACATTACGATTAATAACAGTAGCAACATTACAGTTATGAAGTAGCAACGAAAATAATTTTATGGTTGGATCACAACATGAGGAACTGTATTTAAAGGGCCAGAAGGTTGAGAACCACTGGTCTAAGCAGTCATGTATCAGTCAGGCTGGGCTAACAGCTGTAACAAATAGGCCCAATGATGGACAATGGCTCTGATGAAACAGACATTTATTTCTTGTTCATGTAAAGTCAAATCCAGGTTTTCCTGAAACAAGAACCACACACTGACCACAACTGACTGCTGGCCTCACAGAGAGGCCTCTTGCGCCCAGTGCCTTCAGAGTTACTCAGCACATCTAGGAAATGTTCTTGCAGAAACAAACAAGCAAACACCAAATCTGGTCAAGCGTCTTGGTCTAACTACCACCTTCAGGAAATCCACAGAGGAACATATCACACCCCACAAAGCACTCAGCAAAACCCAGACTGGACAATTCTGTAAGACAAACAAACTGGGTGTCTCAACGAAAAATTGCAAGGAAAAGAGGCAGGGAGGGAACCTCGAGCTTAAAAGAGATCTAAAAGACCCATCAACCAATGACAACACATGGATCTTATGTTAACCCTGATTTAAACAAATAATTAAACATGAGGCAGCCAGCAGAATGAGAAGCCTGGCAGGATTTCTAATGATAATAGGTATTGTGTTACTTTTTAGGTGAGATGATATCGAAGTCATGGTTTTATTTCTAAATTATTTTTTAAATACATTTTTATTGCTTTCAGATGGGAAGGGAGAGGGGGAGAGATAGAAACATCAATGATGAGAATCATTGATTGGCTGCCTCCTGCATGCCCCTACTGGGGATTGAGCCTGGCTCATAGGTCGATTCTCAGCCACTGAGCCACGCCGACTGGGCTATTTCTAAATTATTTTTTCCCTGTATCACTGGAATGGTATGATGCCTGAAATGTGCTTCAAAAGTAACTGTGGGGGAGGGTAAAGAAAAAAAGATGAGTCATGAGCTCCTAATGGTTCAAGCCAGGTGAGTGGCCCATGGCGTTCATTATTAGACTGCTCTTTCCACTTCTGCATATGTTTGAAAATTTCCATAATACAGAGTAAAAATAGAGTTAAATAAAAGTAAACGGCACGCTCATGTTCACAGCAGCATTATTCACAATAGCCAAAAGGTGTAAGTAAACCGAGCGCCTGTCGATGGATGAATGGATAAACAAACTGCTGTATCTCCAGACAATGGTTTTCTAATGTTAAAAAGGAATGAAGCAGTCCTGGCCGGTGTGGCTCAGCTGGTTGGGCATCATCCAGTGCACCAAAAGGTTGCAGGTTCAATTCCCTGTCAGGGCACATGCCTGGGTTTCGGGCTCAATCCCCCGTAGGGGGCATGCCAGAGGCAGCTGATGGATGTCTCACCCTCACACAGATGTTTCTATCGCTCTCTCTCCCTCTGCCTTCCATTCTCTCTAAAAATCAATTTAAAAAACTTTATAAAACAAGGAATAAAGCACTGACACTTGCCATACCATGGATGAACCTTGAGGACAATATGCTAAGTGAGATAAGTCAGTCACCAAAGTTAAATACTGTATGATTCCGCTCATCGGAGTTTCCTAGCGCAGTCAAGTTCACAGAGATGGCTGCCAGGGGCTGGTGAGGGAAGGCAGAGTTAGTGTTCAGTGGGAACAGACTTTCAGTTTGGGAAACAGGAGTTCTGTGGACGGATGGCGGTGATGGTTGCACAACGTTGTGAATGTGTTTAATACCACTGAACGGTACACTTAAAAATAGTTAAGATGGTGAAGTTTATGTTATGTGTATTTTACCACAATTAAAAAAACCATGTTCCTCATTGGCTGTGGCTCTCCTCCAGGTGATGACTCAGGACCCAGGTGTCAATGATACTCGACACTGGCTGAAGCCGAGAACCCAGAGGGGAAGGTGGTTTCACTCTCATGGAGCACAGGCCCACCTCAACCACGGGGAGGCCAGAGACACCATCCACGGGGCAGGGGGGGGGGG
>NW_006289713.1:3541844-3583471 GCF_000327345.1 Myotis davidii
GGGGGACTGGACTGGTGGGCCGAGAGCCAGCCCTGCACAGTCATGCTGTGCCCAGCAACCAGGGGGAGCAGAGGAAACGGAGCCTTATTTTGCTTGTTTCCTTGTTGCCCCGAATACATTCCCACTCAAGGCCATTTTCGAAACAGAAAGTGATGCATCTGCCGGAGGCAGCAGGGAGCGGTGGGTGTGGGCCTGGTCCCTGTGAAGATGTGATACTCCCCGTGCAGCTCCAGAGACGCGGTTAAGAGCACAGAGCAACAACAGCGAAGGGGCCCGACAGGAACAGGCCCCATGTCTGAGCACTGCGTCGTTTCCCGGGGCCACTGCTACAAACGGGCACGCAATGGGTGGGTCAGAACAAGAGAACGTCAGCCCGCACAGACTGGAGGCCAGAAGTCTGGAACCCAGGTGGGGGCAGGGCCACACTCCCTCCTGAGGCTCTAGAGGAGGGTCCTTCCTGCCTCCTCCAGTGCCTGGGGGTTCCAGGTGCCCCTTGGTTTGTGGCCACATCCCTCCCATCTGCCTCCCCATGTGTCTCTGAGCCCTCACGTGGCCTTCTTATGAGGACACCTGTCGCTGGGTTAGGGTCTGCCCTACTCCAGTCTGACCTCATCTTAACAAACTAAAACTGCAAAGACCCTACTTCCAGACAGGCCACATCTGCGGTTCTGGGTGGATATGAATTGGGGGGCACTGTTCAGCCCCCGCCAGGCCCATGGTAAGTACTGTGCTCTCAGCAGCCCCACGAGGGGGTGTTCTTATCCATTTACCATGGGGGGGGGGCGCTCAACAGAAGAGGGGGTGGGGCCCAGAGAGGCCGAGGTGAGATGGAGAGAGACAGACATCCTCTTGCCTCCCTGACACTCTTGACCTCCCAGGTGCCTCGGTGGCATCCCAAGGTCCAGGAAGGGCTCAGGGTCCAAGCAGCTTCAGTCTCTCTTGCTCGAGGCACTCACATCAGGGAGGCTCTTAACTCCTCTAACGAGAGCTCACCGGGACCTTCAGACAGAAGGGATGTCTGGTCGTCAGTGTAGAGCAAATGCAGGTGACAAGGAAGAAGACACAAATATTTATTAAAAACCCAAGTTGTGGCCCTAGCTGGTTTGGCTCAGTGGATAGAGTGTCGGCCTACAGACTGAAAGGTCCCGGGTTCAATTCCGGTCAAAGGCATGTACATCTGCTGAAGGCTCCTCCTCAGCCTGGGCCCTGGTCAGGGCGAGTGCAGGAGGCAACAGCCTGCAGACTGAAGGGTCCTGGGTTGATTCTAGTCAAGGGCACATGCCCGAGTTGTGGCTCAATCCCCAGTAGAGGGCGTGCAGGAGGCAGCTGATCAATGATTCTTACCATTGATGTTTCTATCTCTCTCCCTCTCTCCCTTCCTCTCTGAAATAAAATAAATAAATATATTAAAACACACACACACAAAACCCCAAGTTGTGAACAGTTCTCCAAAGAAGTTGCATGTGTGTGCGCGCACACACACACACACACACACACACACGATGCTCAATATCACTTGCTACTGGGGAAATGAAAATCAAAACCACAAGGAGACGCCACTGCACACCCACTAGTATGGCTAGAATCAAAAGTCAGACGACTGGCTGGGGGGCTCAGTTGGTTGGAGTGTTGTCCGGTACTCCATAAAGGTTATGGGTTCAATTCCCAGTCAGGGCACATACCCAGGTTGTGAGTTCAATCCCCGGTCTGGGTATGTTAGGGGAGGCAACTGATTGATGCTTCTCTCTCACATCGATATTTCTCTCTCTCTCCTTTCCTCTCTCTCTAAAATCAACTTTTTAAAAAAGTATTTATTGATTTTAGAGAGGAAGGGAGAAGGAGAGATAGAAACATAAATGATGGAGAGAATCATTGATCAGCTGCCTCCTGCACACCCCCTACTGGGGATGGAGCCTGCAACTCAGGCATGTGTCCTGACTGGGAATTGAGCATTGACCTCCTGGTTCATAAGTCAAAGCTCAACCATTGAGCCACACCAGCTGGGCTCTAAAATCAATTAATAAAACATATCCTCATGTAAGGATTCAAAAAAAAGGTCAGACAACAACAAGTGTTGGGGAGAATGTGAAGAGACTAGAACCCACCCTCACTGTTGATAGGAACACAAAACAGGGTGGCCGATGAAGAAAACAGTGTGGCAGTACCTCAGAAAGTAGCAATTCCACTCCTAGGTTTATAGCCAAGAGAACGGAAAACATATATCCACACAAAAATGTGTACACAAATGTTCATAGGAGGATTATTCATAATAGACAAAAGTGGAAACAACTCGAATGTCCATCAGTGGGTGACTGGATAAATAAAGGTGTTCTATCCATTCCATGGAACATAACTCAGCCGTAAAAAGAGAGGAAGCTCTGACACATGCCACAACACGGGTAAACCTTGAAAACGTAACACAGCCAGCCGCAAATGAGCACATATGGTGTGATCCCACTTATATGAAATGCCTAGCATAGGCCATTCGCAGAGGATGTAGGTTTGTAGTTGCAGGGGCCTGGCGGGAGGGTGATGAGGAGTGACTGCTAATGGGTAACAGGTTTCTTTAGGAGATAAAATGTTCTGAAAGTAGACAGTGGTGATGGCTGCACAACTCTGTGAATATACTAAAAACCACTGAATTGAACTACCAAGCAAAATAGAGACAGACTCATAGATTGAGAGCAGGCAGACAGCTCTGGTGGATTGGGGGAGGGGGGGTGGCGGGTGTTAGGAGAGAGTGGGGAGAATTGACCAAAAAAGAAAAAATAGAGAGAGAACGCATGGACATGAACAACAATGTAGAGACTGGGAAGGGGTGGGGGGAGGTGGAAGAGGGCATAGAGGAGATGGATGGTGATGGAAAAAATAAATTAGAAAAAACCAAAATAATAAATCGCACACTTAAAAAGGGTGATTTGTATGGTATGTGAATTCATCTCAATAAAAACAGCAACGGAGGCACTTCTATTGTTTCCCATAGACGTGCATCAATGAATCACTACAAGGCTCCCTTCTGAGTTTGTTCGCCCAGCACCCCCATTAGGGACTGACCCTCCCCGTCTCTGTGTCCTAATTGGGTGTCAGTCAGGGTGTCTGCCTCTGATCACCCCTCACATTTGTGGGGGGTACATGACCCAGCTGGTCAATCAGAAAATCCCATCCCTCGTGGGCAGTGAGTGGGCAGGTGACTCCAGCGGAGCCCACAGCCTTTCCACGTCAGTGCTATCCAGGTGCTGGGAGGAATCGGACTTCCCTCGCCTCCAGGATCGAGAGCTGTAAGTGTTCTGTGAGAACAAACCTGCTGGTCTTTCCTACCACATACGCAGACAACCTGCCAGAGAATGAAGTTAACACAGGGAGGAAAGCAGAACCGAGAGAGGAGGAGGAAGACAGAGCCCTGACATGATCTGAACCCTGACCCAGCGGGAATGAAAGCCAATACGATGCCTTTCCGTTTGACCTAATTTGAGCTGTGATTCTGTTGCTTGCAACTGAGTCCTGATTAATAGAGATTTTACACAGACACAGGTTTGGAGGAAACCTCAAGTGGTCAAAATGACCTCTGGTTATACATTTAGGGGTTTATCTTTCAAACAATGGAAACCAAGCTCCGCAAGGGGCTTACGCAGTGAGAAGTTCCCATTTCCCATCTTGTTCCTTTCAGACCTGCCTCTGTTTCTCCCTCCTGCCTCCACGCTGGTAGGGCTGAACCACAGCCCTAATGCTCCAATGGTGTGACTTCCCTGGGCACGAGGCAGCTGGCAGAGGGTGAGCTGGCATGAATGACCCGCTGCCTGGCAGAGCCCATAAATGGGTTTTGGAGGCAAAGGGCCATCGAGGGCAAAGTCTGGGGTGCTGGTGGAGGGGACCCGACGACAGACAAAGCCTGGGCCTCACCTTGGAGGAGTGGCTGGGGCATTTTGAGAACAGTGACATCTGTAAGCAGTGGTGGGTTCTTTCAGTAACTGAGATAAGGCCCCTTCCATCTGTAAAGTCCATCACATACATCCCTGCCAGTGTAGGTCCTTTTTCATGGGAAATTCATGCTCAGCAAAAAGCCAGGAAACGCTGGAGCAATGCCCACAGGTTGGAGGCCCCGTGCATGAGCCCTCGAGAACCTGAGAACCAAATTAATTTGGGGGAAGGAGTGTGGGGCATGAGCTAAACCTGGGCTGTCCAGGTGAGCAGGGAGTTCTGATCCAAGCTCTCTGGAGGGCAGGCTTGATTCCAGAGGCAGGAGCTGTGCTTTACAGAGTCGAGATGAAGAAACAGGAAGAAAGGCATCTGCAACCACCAGAACAGCCTGGCTGTGGGGCAGTGTGCCCCACAGTGCGCTTGAATGGACCCCAAATTTACATCCACCAGGAACCTCATTAGGAATAAAATCTTTGCAGAGACAATTAAGATAAGGTCATACTAGATTAGGGTGGGTACTAAATCCAATGATGCGTTCTTATAAGAGGAGACACAGACACAGAGAGGAGGAGGCCACGTGAAAATACAGGTAGAGAGGGAAGTGATGTGGCCACCAGCCAAGGAATGCCTGCAGCCACCAAGAGACTGAAGAGGCAGGAAGGATCCCTTCCTAGAGCTTCGAGAGGGAGCAGCTCTGCCAACACCTTGATTTTGGACCTCTGGCCTCCAGGACTGCGAGAGAATAAATTTCTGTTGCTTTAGGCCCCCCAGTTTATGGCACGTTGCTATGGCAGCCCCAGGACACTCACACAGAGATGATCAGCATTGTCTCAAAAAGGAACAATGGTCCAGTGTAGCTGGAGCTCATGGTGCGTGGGGACGAGCACAGTGAAGACACTCCTTTCTTCCTTCAAGAACTACCCACTGAACCAGTAAGCTGTATCAGTAAGCTATTTCCACAACAGCGCTGTGTAACAATCCCCCCAACAAAAGTAAGTGGCTTAAAATAATCATTTATTTTTTGCTCATGCATCTGAGTCATCCCAAGGGCCTCTCATCCTCAGGGACGGCAGGGGTGGGGGGAAGGTTTGGGGGGGGCGGTAATGGGTGCTCCCAAAGCATGTTGTCCTGACATTGGCAGAAGCACAAGAGGGGCCAGCATACAAGAATACGAAGCCTGCCAGGGCCTCAGCGTGGGAGTGGCACATCATCACTGACATCCCATCCCACTGACCAAACCAAGGTTCGAGTCGGGGGCTGAAAAGTCCCAGGGCGAAGGGCTTGGGCCCAGCATGGGGAGGAGGAATCAGGACCAAGGGTGAAATCTACCTCAGCACCTTCAGGCTCCCCACTGGGCTGAAATGAACTTAAATGGAATTAAGCAAACTTCTCAGATCTGACCAGTGTGGACAGGGCTGTCCCAGGCACTGGGGGCGCCGTTTCACTCAGGTGGGGAAACGGAGGCCTGGTGACTGCCAAGGAGTCGAAGGCAGGGAAGTCCTTTCCACACCTGTCTCCCTGCCGGTCTAACACGTCACGGGAAAGTCAACCAGGTGTCCTGGCTTTCCTTGAGATATCGTTAGTCTTCACAACAACCCCGTTGGACACACACTATCTTCAACCCATTTTACAGAGTTGAAAACGAAGGCCCAGGGAGTTTATGCACCTGGCCTAAGGCCAGAGAGGCAAGAACAGCAGAACCACTTACCATTTCTCTCAAGGATGGAGAAGAAATGGGCTCCGGCTGCAACAGGATGGTTTGGGGTTAGACTTACAGGAAAAATTCCCACAGTCACCACGTCTGGGGACATATCCAGGGCCTTCCTCCAGGGCCTTGTAAATGGCAACAGCTTCTCTTGGGAAGAAGGGAGCTCAGGGAAGGACAGATTAAAGGCTCCACAGCCCCTGGGCCTAGCCTGGGCCTAGGACCCCTGGCCCAGGACTGTCCTGGACGCAGCCAGCACAGGGCTGGCTCCCTGTTGCCTCACGTCACCCAAGGTGCTTCCAAGTGCCAAGTGGGAAAGCTGCCTGTGGGTGAGTCAGAGGCTCTGTGCATTCTGTCTAACAAGTGGCAGGGTGAAGTGCCAGATCCTCATTGCATCTGACAGCCCGCATCCCCGACCCCGTGCTTAAGGCTGAGACACAGTGGGGAGAGGACCAGAGATGGTGGAGGTGGAGGCAGGAGCCGGCTCCTCAAGTCCCAAGCCCCGACACCTGCAGCCCCGGAGAAGCACCATAGAGATGCTAGACACAGGCCCAAGGTCAAGAGTTCCTGGATCTCCGGGAAGGAACCCAAGGTGTGTGGGCATGCCCAGCCCTGGGGAGCAGCTTCTCACCCCCAGCTGAGCCCTCGGCTGGCCCTGCATCTGGTCATTTTCCAGGATCTTGCACCCACCGAGTCTCTCCTGCTCCGTTTTCTGCCTGTTTGTTTTTTATGTCCAGAGGGCAGAGTTGGAACAGATGGCTGTCACCCGTGTGACATGTGGCTGGCCCTCCCCCTGAGGCAGGAAGCTGCATGTACCCTGCACAGAGGGCCCAATTCCACAGGATCTGGAGGCACGACTGCAAAGCAGGCTACCGGGTGGGGCAGGAAAGGGATGGGCATGCCCATTCTAGGCGGGACGGCAGGGGAACACGGCGGTGGCATGCCCTATCTTCAGCCAGAACGGGAGTGCATGGATTTCCTATGGAGCTGTTGCAAGTCTCCACACACTCAGCGGCTTCAAAGAATACACACTGCTCATCTTACAGTTCAGGAGGTCAGAGGGCCAGCTGAGTCTACTGGGGCTGAGATCAAGGTGTTGGCAGGGTTGTTTCTTTCTGGAAGCTCCAGGGGAGAATCTGTTTCTTCACGTTTCTCAGCTGCTAGAGGCCGCCTGCATTCTTAGCTTGTGGCCACATCACTCCAACCTCTACTTCCGTCATTCCAGCTCCGTCCTCCTCTGGCCCTGTAACCCTGTGATTACACTGACCTGCCCCTCCTCAGATAATCCTGCATAATCCCCTCATCTCAAAACCTTAATTTAGCCCTAACTGGTGTGGCTCAGTGGATAGAGCATCAGCCTGCGGACTCAAGGGTCCCAGGTTGATTCCGGTCAAGGGCACGTACCTGGGTTGCGGGCACATCCCCAGTAGGGAGTGTGCAGGAGGCAGCTGATCAATGTTTCTCTCTCATTGATGTTTCTAACTCTCTATCCCTCTCCCTTCCTCTCTGTAAAAAATCAATAAAATATATTTTTAGAAAATCTTAATTTAATCACTCTGCAAAGTCCCTTTTGCCGTGGATGGGGACAGCCACAGATTCCAGGACATAGGACATGGACCTCTTTGGGGGCTATCATCAGCCCACCTCAGGGAGAAACCCCTCGGGGGCACAGCCATTGTCAAGGCCACCCACGCACCACCGCCTCCTGCAGGCCTCCCTCCCAGCCAAGGTAAACTGGTGCAGCCTTTTCCCCAAGCAATGTGGCAGCATCTCCCACAGACTTTAAACACACCCACCTCTCAGCCAGCAGTGCCTGCTCTGGGAGATCATGGTGTAAACATACCCATGCCAGCAGCAAGGTGGGTGGACGAGGAGAGTCTGCTGCTGTATTTGAAAGACTGAAAGATCGGACGCATCCAAAGCATTGATAAATAGAGTAAGGGTTGGACCAACAGGGGGCATTCCGTAGCCATGAGAGAAACATACCAGTCTAGATAGGCTGATATGGAAAGATGTCCTTGATGTGAGTGAGGAGAAAAGCAAAACAAATTATAAAGCAACACGGACAGTGCAATGCCATTACATACAAGAAATCATGTAGGTATGACATACCTATCTGCATATATGTTGAAAAGACTGTAATTTCCTGTGTCAACATAAGAAACATTCAAACCTGTAAAGAAATTTTGTGAGTTTATTTGAGCCAAACTGTCGACAATTGCCGGGAAGCAAAATATCGATGGACTGAGATAATGCTCCGGAAAATGAGAGTTTTGCATCTTATTTTATACATTACAATCAAAGGAGAAGGTGTAAGTTGGTTACATGAAATCCACTGGTGATAGATTGGGGAGGCAGGAGAAAGCAAAGTGGGGAAACTTTTGGGATTGGATAATAAGTAAAATATAGACACGTTTCTTTTCTATAGGTGGTGCGGGATAGTTAACCGTCAACGATTAACTCAATAACAATGGGGGGATGTGTGGTCTCCACAGAGCAGTGCCTGTACTTTGAGGGGTCTGGAAAAAGGAAGATTACTTTGACATTCCAATGATATATTATCTAGACGCAAAAAGGCAATAGATAGGCTCAGTTAAGGCAAAAGTTGACCTTTGTCAGGGAAGATACAGGCCTGGGACATGACTATCTGCCATGACCTGCTTTTAGTTAAAAAGTTTTCGTTTCAGACCATCCTTTGTGGTTACTTTAGGTCTCTGAGTTTGCAAGGCTGCCACGCAGGCCTCCCCTGAGTTTGTCAGGTCAGCGTGTGGCCCCTTTCATCCACACCTGTAAGGAGATGAGCAGGGTCTGCTGGGACACAGTTACTTCATCCCAATCTGTTTGGCTGGTTTAAGATTTTACAAGCAGACCCTCCCTGAGCAGGGCACACCTGAGGCGTCTACACCAAATCTTCCCCATTCCAGCAGCAACGCTGTATTCGGAGAACATTCCAAAGGAGTCAGCCAACACCCCCATATTTACAACTGGAGGGGACCGGGTGGGGGGTGTCCCTGAATTTAGCCCCGGCCTGACGGGGCTGAGAGACGGAGCAGGGCAGAAGGGAGTCCCCAGGTCTAGTCTTGGCTCTGAGGCCCGGCACTGCCCTCTAATACAGGGGCGTAGCTCTAGGTCGTAACCCCCACTGAGCCCATTTTCCTGGTCAGAGGTGGTCCCTATCCTTCAGAGGGCCTGCCTGCCTAGCGTGAGGTTCTGAGAGCAACGATCAATTAGCCATGTCTGCCATGGTTGCAGGAGGGAGGAATGGCTGCCAACACGCCAAGAATTTGTCATTTCCCATCTAAATGCCTATCAAGGTCCCTCCCGGCTCCACCTGCCTGCGATTCTGCTCACTCAGCAAAGCATCACAAGACAAGGCGTCAGCTGACAGCCGGCACGCGGGCCTGTTGCTACAGCCCTGTCAACTGCCATGGCGACCTCAATGCACAGGAGCAGGTGTCCTCATCCGGCCAACCAGCTCCGGGAAGGCTCCCGCCTCCTCCAGGACAGACAGATGCCCTCTGCGCCCTGGGCCTCTCAGCCCAGCCCTTCCTCCTGCCCACACACCCATGTTCATCCGCGCTGCTCCCAGGGGAACAAGAGCTCTTCGAAAAACACAGCCATCCCTGTCCGCCGCCTCCTCACCCCCAAGCACAGCGAACGGTCACTCCCAGGACGCAGAGCTGGCTCCAAGCTCTAGGCTGCGGGTTGAGCGCCAGAGGGAAGCCAGGCCAAGAAGTGGGGGGCAGAGATGCAGAGGGTTTGGAGCATCATCCTGCCCAGTGTGTTCTGGAGAGCTGTGCCCCACCACTCCAGCCACACAACCCAAAGAGCAAGTTCAGGAGCCAACCTCGTCCCCCGCAGGAGGAGTGTTGCACACAGTGAGTTCTCATCCTCACCTTCCTAGACACCCCCATGCCTGGGTGCTGTGCTACACACACACACACACACACACACACACACACACCATCTGGTGTGATCCCTACCACACGGGACCCCTCTGCGGAGTCGGTGACCCACCACGGCTACAGAGCAAGCCGATGCATCAGGACTTGGACCATCTCTGTGGGATGTCGGGGCCCAGGCACCGCGACACTCAGCTAAAACTCAGGAGCACACAGTTCTCCCTCCCATGAACTTTGCCAGAAGATGCTGCCTTGCTGGACCCAGGAGGGTCCACCTCGCACCCTGGAGAATCTGTGGGCACTAAGGGGCAAGCGGGATCCCAGGGTCCCCTTGGAAATGAGTGATGACTCAGCTGTGGCAACCCCTGCTCCCTATGAGCTTGACCCAGTCGTCCCGTGCCCTAAGGTGGCCACGGCCACTGCCATACCTCCGGGTCCCCAGAACCAAAGGAAGTAGCCTTTGTCCTTGACAATGAAAGTGGGGCCGAAACAGTTATACATTCATTCATTCCAAACTATTACACAGACGCTTTGCTGTTAAGCCACACACGGCCCTAGGCTCCAGTGACTCAACGGTGAATCTCTGGCCTGGGGAGTTCATGTTCTAATAGAATAGTCAGTACATGATAAGAAACACCTCCTCCTCTCAGCTCTTTATACTTTGTAAAACCCTCCGACATCTCTTCACAGTAACGTTTGAGATAAATCACACAGGAGGCAAGAGAGGGGTCCTAGCAAAAGGGACACCACCAGGTTCCCATGTAACTCTTCCGGGGTCTGTAGGGTCCAGGAGGTCATGGGTTTCACAGCAGCCAGAACCCTCCCTGCCCGGCTGGGGGCAGATATAGCTAGCATAGCTAGCCGATCCCAGTACTCTCTCCCTTGGCACTTGGTGCAGTGTCAGACACCTGCTCAAGCATAAACCATCAACCCAGGACACTGCTGAATGTCCTGGGGCCACCACCCAGAGGTAGGAAGGAAAGAGGCAAACAGGCCACAGTCTGCCCCGACTGGCCCCCAGCTTGACTCTGAACAGCACCTTCATCTCTTTTATACCTTGGGGAGCTGTAAGGATTTGCATGACAAAAGGCTGTGTGACTAAAAGGTCAAGTGTGACATCTCTGCACTAGGGGTTCTCTATGCCTCTTTCATCTCTAGTTTAGATTTCGATTCCCAACCAGACCACAGGCTGGACCAGGACCTCTGCTGAGCAACAGGTGATGGCCATTAGGTTTCATCTTCCAGGCCAGCAGCTAGGAGCACTGTGATTGACTAGTTATGTCTGCCATGGGCGAGGCAAAGGGTGAGAAACAGCAGGTGCAATGGTGACATAATTGCTATCTAGGTAGAAGATACTTCATAAAAGTGTCCTGAGTGTATGGAGGCAAGAGAAGTCCTTATCTGTGGTCCATCCGAATACAGGCGCTTACAGCAGTTAGTTGAGAGTGCCCCTGCGTTTCCCACTTGGCTGGGTGGCAGGGCAGAAGGAATACAGCACAGCCCGTCTCTGATGGCAGTTCACAATTTGGGGAAGAGGACCCGACAGGAGGAAGTCACAGGTGAAGGACAGTGGCACCTTCTGCTCTGATTCAACTCATCCAATCAACCCGCCTGGCTCTCCCGCCCCTCACCCTCGCCTCACACTGAAGACCCCGTCAGGGCACCCTCCACCTTCTGCCTCGTCGCAGGCACATCTGTGGGCGTCTCCTCTCCGCTGTGGCCTCCTGTGAGAGAGGAGAGCCGCGGTTCTCGGGGCAGCAACTGGGGGCTCCTCAGGAATGCAGGTTCTTAGGTACCCACCTGCCACATCAGAAGCTCTGGAGGCCCAGCCATTTGCATCTTACACACCTTCCGAGGGTGCTGAGCTCACCTGAGAATCACCTAGAGACGTGAAGGGCTCTGCAGCCGGGAGCTCAGCACCTCGGGGCGGCCAGCATGTGTCTGAGCACCGCAGGCAGTTCCAGCACACAAGGGGCAGGGCCGGCGAGGGCCTGGGAACCTGCTGCAGACCCTGTCCCGGGAGGAACCCCCACACCCCCTTAGCTGTGCGGCCAGTCCCCGGCCCTTAGCCACTGTGGGCCTCTCTGAAATGGAGAGAATGGGACCACCTCTCAGAACTCAAACTCGGTGAGACCCCCATCTAACATGGAAGCCTGTGTCCCCCTCCTAGCAGCAGCTGCCCCCGGCGCTCTGAGGAGGACACACCAAACCGTGTCTCTGATTAAGCTCAATAACCCACACCCAGCGGCCATAGCTCCCTTGTTGCCTGGCGATCTCTTTCTTTGGCTGTGACAGTGACTGGAGTCCACCCAGGGCCAGCCACTCTGCAGCCCCCTGGGGCCGCCGTGCCACTTTCACCCTCCACTGGAGGGTGGGCCTTGGGGCCTGGGGGGCACTGACCCAGCCGTCCACCTGCTGCTTTGTTCTCGAGGACGCAGCCTCTGTTCCCTCCTTTTTTCCAAATCTAAGCCCACTGAGAAACTGCAGGACAAGAAGCCCCCCTCCCCACCCCCCCCACCTCCCCGCAGCCTGGAACGAGGCTCAGACTCATGCCCATCGTGGTAACCAGGACCATGCCACTTCCGGCCTCCAAGGAGCAACCCTGGGCACCAGGAGCCAGCACGACAAGGTCACACGCATGGATGTGCAGACATGCCCACCTCCCTGCAGGGCCAGGAGCTGGAGGGGGGAGGGCTGGCATGGCTCAGGAGAGGGTCGGGGGTCAGAGGAGCACACCGGGCCCCACACAAGCTGAGGGCTGTGTGCGTTGCTCCTCCCGGCCTTCGATGGGAAATGGTGCAGAGAGGGCTAGCCCCTTCCCCAGGTAACTCGGCAGCGATGGCCCAGGCTGGACACTGCTTTGACGGCTCCACGCACCACCTGAGGTTTGCCCCGCTCTCAGACAGGTTTTAAATGCCAGGCTCTGCGGCCTTGTTCCCATGATCTGGGAGACCCGCTTAGGGGGAGATGGAGGGGGCCAGGGGGCTGCGTCCCCCCTCCCCGCCCCCCAGCATTGCACAGACCTGGCTCTGCATCAGCCTGCCCTCAGTGCCCATGCCTGTGTGTGTCTGAATGTGCATGTGCGTGTCTGAATTGTGTGGATATGAATGGGTGTGTGTTATGAGTGTGTGTGTGCGTTTGTGTGGGGTGTGTAAATCTGTGTGTACAGAGTGGGACACTTCAGTCAGCCAGGCTGGTTCTCAGAATGGGGTAGGGCTCCAAAGCCCCAAATGTAGCAGGTACATGCAACCAGGAACCCACTTTACTCTTCCCCGACCACCTGCCCAGGCACTGGTCACACCTTGACCAGACTTAATCCTCTCCCCTCCCTCGCTCAGGCCTCCCCACACCAAGTAACACACTGGCAGAGGCCTCCCCAGGCAGCGTGGGAGCACCAAGGCTGGCGGCCAATGCCCCACGGTCCTGAGCTGCCCCAACTTCTTTGTACGCCCCCTGCCCTCCTGGCCCCGCGCCCTGGCCCTCTCCTGGACCCTGCTGCTCATCAATCAGCCCTCATGAAACCCACACTCTTCCCTCCCTGGGGGAACGGGCGGCCCCAGCTCAGGACGAAGCTGTCCTCACTTCAGTTCCCAGGGCTTCACGGCAGGCAGGCAGCATTACTCCTATTTCACAGACGAGGAAACTAAGGCTCAGAAACCTGCCCGAGTGGAGTTCCCTGGGTGTGCTGGCTCTGAGCTCTGCCCACACCACCACCTCGTTTTCTTAATGGAACCAGCACCCCCCATTTCTGGGGGATTTGTCAGAAAACTCCTCAGTCCTAAGAAGTTCGCCTGGTCATCAGACGCTAAAATTAAACCAGTTCCATGTCCACTGAATGCTGCGCTCCTGCCTCCCAGGCCCTTGGCCACGAACTAACCTGCAGCCAGATGGGAGCGGTCATGAGCACCCCAAATCTTTGACGATGCTGGGGCCTGCCCTGTAACTGCTTCTTGTCCACTGAGGTCAACAAAACATAATACAAAAGATAAACACTGAAAGGAAAGAAATAGGGCAAAATGCCAACAAGAGTCTCTAGTGACATAGCAGACCAGACCTGATGTTGTTTTTCTCCTTTTCCATTCTATTTTCCAATTTCTCTATATGGGGCAAGTATTACCCTTATAATGGAAAAAATAACGACGGAACCTAATCTGATCCTAAAATACCAGGTGAGTCGTCACAAATGCGGCTCCTATTTATTTCTGCTGCCTGACCATGTCTGGGGGAGCAGAGGGGTGCGCAGAGCAATTCTGGCCTCGGTGTCAGGGAGTAATGCCATTTCCCTTTCGGCCTCTTGGAATGGATTTCATTTCCCTCTGAAGCCTCAGATGCCGTGAGTGGCAGATATTCTGCCAACCACATTTTTGTTCTTCCACTGTGGATCAAAGGTCACTGAAAACCACAACCAAATGAGCTAAAATTTTAATTAAGTGATGAGGTTGGGAAGGTCTGAGCATCCTGAGCCAGGAACTTTCCTGGAGTAACTCTAGGCTGCCTCTGGCTGGGAATACAGAATCATCCAGAAAGACGCCGCTCCAAGAAGCCTCCTGTCTGAGCACCCTGAGGGACCGAAAGCAGTCCCCAGGCCCTGGTCCCAACGCCCAGGACTCTCAGGGCACCCGAGGGCCCTGCCCTGACCCAGGAAAACAAACAGACGGTGAAAGCTCCTGGCTAACTCCATCAGGGATTGTTCCTTTAGAAGCCAGGAGTGTGGCAACCTGGGGCCCTGGGTTTCAACAGGGCAGCTTCCTTCAACCTGCGGCAGGCACCTGCCATGTTCCTGCTGCCCACAGCCTCCCACAGCCTCACCGGGACCACACCTGGGCTTACACGCTTACCTCTGCAGCCCCCAAGGAGACCCTCCCTGGGCACCCACTCTTCCAGCACTGAAGCCCACCCCTGCACTAATACCAAAGACACCTCAAAATCCAACATGGTGCCCAGCCACATCAACTCCAGACCTGCTGCTTAGGGGCCAGCAGCCCTGCTGACCCCAAACTCAAAGTCCTGAACCCCATTCAGAACAGCTGCTGGCCCGCAGCACCAAGTCTCGCCTGGCGCCTACAGCCGACCTGTCCAGTTGGTGCTGTCTCCCAGGGCCCAGGGACAATCTGGGCTGGAGGCCAGATGGCCAGGGCAGCTTTCACCCTCCTCCCACGTCCCAGCAATGCCGGGCACTCCAAACCCAGCTGGGAACGCGGCCACGGTGGCACTGCACCTTTCTCTTAGCTGGCACCATCCTATGCCTCTTACCAGCAGAATGGCCCACCTTCTCTATCCATCAACATTTTACATTAAACACCAGCACATAAAATAGACAAAAGAGATACTGCTCTATTTAAGGAGGGGCAATATGACCGAGAACCTCTCAGATCAACCATTTCCTTGCCTCACCTCTGAGAATCTCTGAGGAACCCCAGGGCTCCCAGGGGCATAGTTTGAGAAACGCCAGTGTAGGCTTCTAACCGGGCAGCATGACTGGTCAGACCAGGCCCAGCTGGCAACTCAGAACCACCCCGCTGCCCGTGCCACCCCCTCACCCGCCTACCTGGAGGCTGCAATCTCCGCCTTCTGCTTGGCAATGGTGGCAGCCCGCTCAGCGGCTTCCACAGCCCGGTCCACCTTCTCCCGGATCTTGCTGGCACGCAGCGGGATGAGGTTCTTGCGCTTGCCGCTCACGAGGATGTTCTGCTTGTACTTGCCCTCCTCTTTGGTGCCGTCGGGGAAGGTCATGCAGCCGTAGCCGTGCCGCCGGTTGCTGGCCCACTCGCCCTCGTACTTGAGCCCGTCGGAGCGCTGGCTCACGCCGAAGCCTGCCCGCTTGTCATTCTTCCACTCGCCCACGTAGGTCTCAGTGGTGGTGGCGTCGATGTCGTCCTCGATGACCGACAGCTCGGCCTCGCCCTCGCCCAGGCTGATGGTGGAGTGGATGTCACTGGCCGTGGAGCTGACGGTGCTCATGCCGGCCTCGCTGCGGAAGGAGCTCTGCTTGCTGCGCTGGCTGGCCAGGCTGCTCTTGGACTCGGACTTGCGCAGCTTCAGCCCGCTCAGCAGCGAGCGCCGGAACAGCCCCTTCTTCTTGTTCTTGAGGAGCTCGGAGTCGCTGTGGGCCACGAGCAGGTCCTCAGGGGCGAGCGGATGACCGCCGCCATGCCGTAGGGGACACTCTGCCGCACGCCATAGCCTTGGCGCATGCCCCCGACCCACTGGCCCTGGTAGGTCCCTGCGGAGACAGAGGAGAATGGGTGAGCTCCCAAGTCAGTGACGGAGGACGGGCACCTTCCAGGGTGGACAGAGACCCGATGGTCCTCCTATCTTGGGGCAACTCAGTGAGGTTTACAGACTGTGGTGCATTTTGACAACTTATATCACTTACGGTTATTTTTAAAGACCCTTCCATCCTGCTTCCCACAGTTGCATTTTGTCCTCTCCCTTAGAAGTTGGGGAGGGAGGAGGGAGGCCAGGAGTCGGTGCTACACAGTCAGGGGCACAGAGTCACGAGTAAACGGGAGCGCTCCACCTAGACCTGGGCCGAAGGCCCCCGAGAGAAGACCGCAGGGACACCGTGAAGAAGAAAGCAGAGGCACATCCCGGTGACGGCAGCTTCGGGGACACAGACCTGGCCTGCAAACAGCGCTGACAAGGCTAACTTCCCCACGGCCAGAGGTTTCCAAGAGGAGTTCGGATGAGCACTCGGTGGGGACACCTTTAACTGCACGGGGACTTTAGTGCTTCAAGACCTTACGGTTTGAAATGGGCAGGCCTGATCTCCCCAAAAGGATCAAAAGGAGGGACTTGAAGAGATCTTTGTCACATTCACAGCAGCACTATTCACGCCAGCCAACAGGTGGAAACAACCCAAGTGTCCATTGAAGCATGAGTGATTTAACAACGTGCCATCTAGCCATACATGGAATATTATTCAGCCCTAAAAGGGGAAATTCTGGCCCATGCTATCACATGGATGAACCTTGAAGACATTATGCTGAGTGAAATAAGCCAGTTACAAAAGGCCAAAAACTGCACTATTATATTTACATGAAGCATTTAGAATAGTTAGATTCATAAAAACAGAAAACAGAATGGAAATTGCCAGGGGCTGGTGGGAGAGAGAAACAGGGAGTTGTTTAATGGAAACAGAGTTTCTGTTTGAGGTGATGTAAAAGTTTTGAAACTAGAAGTGATGGTTGCATAACACTGTGAATGTAATTAATGCCGCTGAACTGTGATTAAAATGGCATGTTTTTTGTTATCTGTATCTTACCATAATAAAAGAAAAAGAAAAAAATCAGGAAAACTGAGCCCGTATTCTTGCTCTACATACGGCTGTGTGACTTCAGGTGAGTTTCTGGACCTCTCTGACCCCCCGTTTCCTTACCTATCACAGGAGTCTAAAATTCCTCATATTATGGGTCGTTGTGGGAATTAAATGACTCAGCATGGTGCCATATATGAAGTCAGCCTCACCCTGCATCTGTCCTGTGTTGTTAGAATTGTCACTAGGCCTTAGCAAAGCACCAATGAGGGGACATTCTACCTACCTGGTAAGGGCTTTGGGTGAGGATGCGGGGGGCGGGGGGAGAGGAAGGGAGGGAGGGTTCTTGTCCCATTACTCTTCTAACTTACTACAGCAGAGGCTTAGAGACTACAAATCAGAGGCTCAGAGGCTAAAACTTGCCAATATGCAGGTTTTATTTGTCCCAAACAGCATTTTTATAAAACACTGGAATTGACTGCCAACATTTCAAATTCAAGAGATTTCACATGAAAGTTCAGATCTCTTGTTTCTCCTAAAAAGTACAAGATCTAGCCACCCTGGGTCTTCAGTTTCAGACAGTAAAATGGACTTGAGTGCAGCAGCAGCTGCCCCATCTAGATAGGCACACCCCATCCAGTCTGCCCCCCTCCCCTCTACTCCCTGCTATCTCCCACCTAGGCCACCTCCTTTATGTACCTGTCCTGCATTGGAGGTAAAATCTAAACCAAGTGTGGGATCCGAACACGTGGTCCCAAATGATCCATCACTGATTTGTCACCACTCCACACGGCCATCACCCCCAAGTCAGAACTGGTCCTGACCACGCATAGGTTTCTCTGTCTCCGAGACCTCGTCCACAGAGCCTCTCCGTACCCCAAATCCCCACCCGACCATTCAAATCACACCCAACCCAGCCCAGCTCGCACCCCTTCTGAATAACAGCGGGGTGAGCACTCCAGCCCACAGTGCTCCCCACCGAGCAGTCGCGGCATCAGGCCTGCACCCAGTACTCCACGGGGACTCAGGAGAGGGCCTGGGTTCTTCCGCATTTGCTGACTGCATCTTCCCTGCTCAACCGGATTACAAGCTCCCCAGGGGGAACGGGCCTTGCGTTCTAGACACCTCATTCTTCACACGACACAAACCCAGCCCCCGGAGGAGGATGCGCAAACAGGCCAGAGTGGGCCAGGGCCCCAGGAGCCGGAGAGCCCTCTGCTCCAGCAGGAGCAGCCTGTCCATTTCAAGTGACCCCGCCCCAGGTGTTTCCGAGGAGCAGAGCCTGAGACCACATCCTTGTGCACACGACTCGTAGGCGGAGGGGGCACAGGAGGGAGGGAGGGCAGGGGAGAGCCAGCCTGATGGCATGGGGGGCTAAACTGAATTCATCCCGCCCTGAGGTGAGGGGGTTGGACTTCTGGACCCCCAAAGGTGGGGCTGGGGCACAGGGTGAGGCAGCTAAGGTAAGGAGTAGGCCCACTGCCATCAACACTGGAAGCTGCCCTGACTCGGGGCATCCTCTGCCCTCCTCCCCCTCAGGTGGCATGGCCCATGCTGGGCAGGGTGCACCTTCTCCCCAAGGAGGCAGTGCACCTCCATGCCCACAGCACCCACTGCACCACCACCCCAGGATCAGCCTACTGGCTGCCAGCAGCGGACAGCCGTGGAGGGCCAGGCAAAGGCAGCGACTGACTGTGTCACTCAGCATCCCAGCGTGGCCCGTGCTGGGCGGAGACGCCAAGGCTTGCCTCGGTCAGGGTTACGAGGAAGGCTCTGCGACCCGGTGGCTTCTCCCCTGCCTGGGTGTGAGGTGGCCAGTGAGGAGTGGCCCTTAACAAGGCCAGTCTGCTGCCTGGACAGTGGCCTTCCTGCAGCCCCTCAAGCTGGCAACAGGCTGCCATTGTAAGGACTCTCACTTCCCAAGCTCATTCCTGCCTTACTGCCCCTTCTACTTGTGAGCTGGGGATGGGGCTGCCAGATAAAACGCAGGGCGCCCAGTTAAATCTGCATTTCACTAGAACAACACACACTTTTCTAGGGGATACTGCATGGGACATGTCTATACTAGGGGAGGTCAGGCCGATGATCTGAAATTCAAATTTAACTAGCAGCCCACAGGTTATTTTGCTGAATATAGCCACCCCACTGGAACCTCCCATGACAACTCCTGGGTTTTGCCGAGGCTAGGGTGCTAAGGGTGGCAGCCCCTCCCAAACCGAGGACCCCTGCAAAGGAAGGAGACCAACCACCCTGCCCCCACACCACTGCTTCCCCTCAAGGGAGGCTGGACTTGGAGATAAGGATGGAGTGAAAGTCAGAGAGCAAAGGGATGATGGACAAATAAAGGTGGGTCCATACAGTGGAGTATGACTCAGCCTTAGAAAGAAAAAACTGACACAGGCTACAGCAGGGATAGACCTGAGGACATTATGCTGGGAGATAAGCCAGTCACAAAACGACAAATCCTCCATGAGCTCATTTACATGAGGCCCCAGGGGAGTCAGATTCATAGATGGAAGTAGAAGGGCTGTGCCAGGAACTTGGGGTGTGTGTGGGGGGGTGGTGTTTAGTGGGGACAGAATTTCAGTTTGGGAAGATGGGAACGTTCTGGAGATGGTGGTGGTGACGGTTGCACAACAATGTGAATGTGCTCAATGCCACTGAACTGTACACGTGAAAATGGTAGACTTCATGTTGTGTATATTTTGCTACAATTAGAAAAAAGAAGCGCCGTCCTAACCAGTTTGGCTCAGGATAGAGCGTCGGCCTGCGGACTGAAAGGTCCCAGGTTCAATTCCGGTCAAGGGTATGTACCTGGGTTGCGGGCACATCCCCAGTGGGAGATGTGCAGGAGGCAGCTGATCGATGTTTCTCTCTCATCGATGTTGCTAACTCTCTATCCCTCTCCTTCCTGCCTCTCTGTAAAGAATCAGCTATATATATATATTTTTTTTTTTTAAAAAAACAAAACATTTTATTGATTTTTTACAGAATATATTTAAAAATAAATAAATAAAAAAGAAGTGCAGGTACTCACAGGAGCCTCATGATGGCCTGCTGGAGGCCGTGAGGCGCAGGGGCTCGTGGGGGAGTTAGGAGCAGGGTTTGAACCCCAAATCCACTTTTTGGATCTGTGACCTTGGAAAGTGCTTTAACTTCTCTGTGCCTCAGCTTCCTCATCTGTAAAATGGGGGAGGCGGTTGTGCAGACCAAATGAGGTAATCGACATAAAGTGCTGGCTGGTCATTAACAGTCAGTTAATAATTATTAATCATCGCCATCAAAACCTTAAGGGGTAAACAGCACCTCACTCCTCTGTCAACCCTGTGAGCTGGATGCCTTTGTTACTGTTCCCGCAGACACAAACACACAGAGGGTGTCTAACAAAAGATCAAGGGCAAACCTTGAGTGACAGAGCAGGCGGAGCAGGGTCCCTCCCACTCTCCCTGAGCTCCCATGCCATGTCACCCTGGCCCTGCACAAGTGGCCCAACTATGTCCTGGAGGAGCTGGGTGACCAGGACAAACCAAAGGTTCCATGTCAGTGAAAGGAGGCCAACCACTCAGCGCCTTATTCCTGAAACCCCGTGCCTCTGGAGGCCCCTGGGTGGATTAGCTAACACTAGGGAGGGTCAAAATGTGCACACAGGGCATGCGCTGGGCCCAGAGAAGGGTGACCAGCAAGGAGAAAGGACCTGGACATAGCTTCATGTCCTGAACAGGCAAATCCAGAAGCAGAAAGCAGACTGGCAGCAGCTGGGGGAATGGGAGTGACTGCTAGTGAGCACGGGGTTCCCTTTCGGGGAGATAAAAATGGTTTGGCGCTAGATAGAGGTAGAATTTGTACAGCATTGTGAATGTGTTAGATGCCACTGAACTATCCACTTTGAAACGGTTAGTTTTACATGATGTAGATTTCATATCAATTTTTCAAAAAAGATATGATGATTAGTAACAGAGAAATGAAACATGGTAAAAAAAATATCTATAATAATAAAAGCGTAATATGCTAGTTAGACCAGACATCCTTCCAGATGTCCTTTCGGGCGACCTTCTAGACAAAGCCGGGGCTGCGAGGGAAGGCCGGGTCCTGGGTGCCAGAGGGGAGCCGGTGCTGGCAGCCAGGGGAAGGAAGGCCTACTCTTGCACGAATTTTGTGCATCAGGCCTCTAGTGTATATATAAATTCAAATTCTCAAAACGAGACAAAGAAGAGCTGATCAAGTTCTAGGGGCTCTTGAGAGCAGAGCCAGGGTCCTGGGCTTAAAAACAAGCTCCTGTGGCCAAAGGGTCCTGCCGGACGGTCCACCCAGAGGTGCTGGAGCTCTGGGAGAGCGGAACCCGCAGCCTGGGGACTTGGGCTTACCCTCCTGCGTGACGGAGCTGACACCTGTGCCACATGTAGGTCCAATCCTGCAGCACGCACATCAGGCGCTGGGCGTGAGGGGCGGCCGGGCCTGCCTGCCCAGAGTCTGCAGCCTTGTTGTATTTGCATTTTTGCCCCCCGTGGGAACATATCTCTGATTTCATAACTGACGTCAGTAAGAAAATGGATTTAGTTATACGAAACACTCTCCAGATGAGCTCTGCTGGGACTGCCCTGGGCAGCCGGCCTCATGGCTCCACAGAAAGGGAGGCAAAGAACAAGAGAGAGAATGCAGGCCAGCTCAGCCAGGAGCCGGCTGCGGAGCCGATCCCGCCCAAGGAAGGCTCCTGGGGCATCTGGGCTGGCCCTCGTGGGGCCTCCTCTCATGTTATCTTTCTTTTGTTGAGGAGGGTGGGGAGGGAGCCCCCTATCGCCCAGAACACCAGAAAGACCTGGACAGAAGATCTGAGTGGACTCGGATGAGGAAACAAACCTCCCTAAACCTCGCCTGTCAAATGCCAACTGGAATGATCCAGACCGCGGGGAAGAGCAGAGGAGGCAAGACCACCAGTGGATCTCACACTAGAAAAGCACCAGCATCTCCCACCCCCACCAGGCATGGTAAACCCAAGTTTCCGACCCCACGGGGTGGTGCACGCAAGCATCTGCATTCCTATTGCGCTCCCAGGCGAGGCGACACTGTGCTCCGGGGACCCCACTCTGAGTTCCGCTCCAGCACCCGGCACAGCAGCACCTGGCTTGTGTGGGCACCGGTGTTGTTGGGTTCAGGAAACACCTGGGTCCGAATCTGAAAACCAGAGCCCTGGGCTAGAGCACGGCCTGTCCAGCTGAGGTCCAGCCTCAACCCCAGCCCTGGCATATTGGGTAGCGTGGACGGTCAGCTGTAGCCAAGGTACCTGCATCTGCCTCGGGCCTGCGCCATGTCACACACACTCTTATTTTCCTCCTCTGCAGCCCCTACCCATCAGCTGAAGTTCTGGAGCCTTCACCACAGGCCCAGAGAACCAGCCTCATGGAAAATGCAGCCCCACTATGTGCTGGCCTCCGGAGCGGCCTGGAGATGTCTGGCCAGATGAAATGGGCTCTGACCCTTGCAGCACCAGGCCCTTGGCGCGTGTGAGACTTGGCCACGAGAACCCCATGTTGAAGGGCACCCCCTGCGGGTAACAGATGGCATTTACAAAGCTCCAGGCCCCCTTTCCACAGCTGGACCAACGCCCTTTGCCCCGCCTTCCTGTCTCATCTGTTCCAACGGTGGGCAGAGGGGCCGTTTGACCAGGATGAGGATGTACCAAGCTGTATTTCATTCCTTCTTTTGCTTCACAGTTCAACCGGGAAGTGGTTTTCCCAGACACCGTGAGCACAAGTGTCAGAGTAACCTTCGTCCAGTTGGAAAGACCACCACAGCAACTTCCCCACGCAAGGGCCACCCCCAAATCGCCAGGCCAGCAGGGCTCTGAAATGACCGGTGAGGAAGCTACTGCTTCCCAAATGTCCCTAACAATAAGATGAAAGTCACCTGTTTATATGTTTTTAAGAAGAGAGAGGGAGAGAAATACATATTCCCAGGCCCCAACTCTGACCTAATGAACCAGGATGGCCAGGGATGACCAGGGGACCTGTGACTGTCACAGCCCCCGTAACTCATCTCATCAGGGCATCCTGGGTGTTAGGGATGTAGAAAAGGAAGAGCAGGAGGTGAAGCGACTAGTTCAAGGTGACCCCGCTCAGGGGCAGCAGAGCCAAGGGAGCAGCATCATGGCACAGGCGGTGTCCAATGTTCTGGAACCTTCCTTAGTTTACACTGTATCCTGGACCTATCTCCACCTTTACTACATCATTAATAATGGTTGCAACTAGTACAACATGTGAACGTGCCACAGCCCTACAAATTACTAGCCAACCCTGTCCTGTGAATACTTAGGTAGTTCTCATTTTATAGCTAATCTCTGTACATAATATTAAGTTATATCCTTGGATAAATTCCTAGAATGAAACTGCATGGTCAAAAGGAAGATTTTTGATAAATTGCCCTCGGAAAAGACCACGTAAGAGTGATTGTTTTCCCCACATCCTCATCAACACCAGAAAGTGTCACTTTAAAAAATCTGTTTTAGCTGGCTCTGAAGAGTTATAGCCAGTGGAATTTGTCATGGGATGAACTATGTCCCCCCAGGTCCATATGTTGGACTCCTAACCCCTGGTACCATAGGATGCACCCCCATTTGGAGATATGATCTTCAAAGAGATGATCAAGATAAAATGAGGCTCTTAGGCAATGAGCACATGAAAAGATGCTCAACATCACTGATCACGAGGGAAACGCAAATCAAAACCACACCGAGTACCACCTCACACCCACCGTAATGGCTGCCATCACAAACAAAAGCCAGAAACAGGTGCTGGAGAGGATGTGGGGAAGCAGGAACCCATGTGTACCGCTGGTGGGAACATAAAATAGTTCACCCACTGTGGAAAAGCTGGCAGTTCCTCAAGAAATTAAACACAGAATTACCATATGATCCAGCAATTCCACTTCTGGGCATATATTCCCCCAAAATGAAAGCAGGATCTCAAGGAGATATTTGCACACTTATTACTCACAACAGCCAAGAAGTGCAAGCAATCCATGTGTCCATGGAAGGATAAATGGATAAAGCAAATGTGTCCGTCCATACAATGGACTATTTCTCAGCCTTAAAAAGAAATTCTGTCACACACTACAACACAAACGAATCAATCTTGAGAACATTATAGTAGGAAAATAAGCCAGATACAAAGGGACAATTACTGTATGATTGTGCCTCACTTATCTGAGGTACTTAGAGTAGTACAGAGAGAAGGAAGATGGTGCCAGGGGTTGGGGGAAGGGAGATGGGGAATTATTATTTAATGGGTACAGAGTGTCAGTTTTATAAGATGAAAAGCTTTCTGGAGATGGGTGGGTGATGGCTGCGCAACATTCTGAATGTATTTAAAAACAGTTAAGCCCTGGCTGCTGTGGCTCAGTAGTGGCCGGGGCTTGTGTGGGAGGCAACCAATCAATGTGTCTCTTTCACATCGATGTTTCTCTCTCTTTCCCCCACTCTTCCCCTGCCTTACCTCTTTCCACTCGCTTTAAAAAAATCAATTGAAAAAAATATCCTCGGGTGAGGATTTACATAAATAAATAAATAAATCAGTTGAGATAATAAATTTTATGTTATGTGTATTTACCACAATTTTAAAAAGAGACCATCAGGGCTCTGGCCAGTGTTGCAAAGTGGTTAGATCACCGGCCCATCCACGGAGGGGTTGCCGGTTGGATTCCCTGTCAAGGGCACGTACCTGGGTTGCAGGTTCAATCCCTGGCCCTGGTTGGGGCACATGTGAGAGGCAACCAATCAATGTGTCTCTCTCGCATCGATCTTTCTCTTTATCTCTCTTTCCCCCTCCTTCCCTTCCACTCTCTCTGAAAAGCAATAGAAAAAATATCCTTGGAAGAGGATTTTTAAAAAAAAGGAAGAGAGAGAGAGAGAGAGAGAGAGAGAGAGAGACCATTAGGGTGGGCCATACTTCAATAGGACTGATGTCCCTATAAGAAGAGGAAGTGACACAGGGGCACGTGCACAGAGGGACAACCATGTGAAGAGGCAGTGAGAGGGCGGCCATCTGCGAGCCCAGGAGACAAGGAGAGCGGCCTCAGCAGAGCCCAGCTCTGCCGGCACCTTGGTTTGGCCTTCCCCCCTCCTGAACTGTGAGACAGTAAATGTCAGATAAGACCCCAGAGTGATTTTCTGCGATGACAGCCCTGGGAAACTATTACAGAACTCTCAGCCTCTAGTCAGGCGATGTACCTACATAAGCACAAAGTAAAAGTTAGGAGGGCAAACCAAGAGAAAGAATGAAAAGTCATGTTTCCAAGAACATATAAGCAATACATTTTAAAAGAGAGCCTTCTCCCCCCCTCTAGGACACAGGAGAAATGTTTCTGGAGAAATAGAACCGGAAGAGCATGCTCCGGGGAACACCAGGCAGAGAGGAGGGTGGGGTGAGGCATGGGCCAGACACAGGACGATTAGAGGGAAGTCATTCTGCACTGAGACCCTGCCTGCTTCCCCGGCCAATTCGGCTGGAATTAACACCCGCATGAGAGGAGAGATGCTCTGAAGACTGAACCAGGCCGCCGTGAAGGCTTCCACACCCAGAACTTCCAATCAGCTTTTTGGTACCTTACAGAAGTAAATGAACAGCCAAGGGTCATCAGACATTTGGAAAAAGCCTCCGACAGAGAAGACAGACACCAGAACATACAAAGAAATGGGAAAAGAATTTGTAGGAATCATGGAAAATGCAAAGTGTGGAAGAAGACATCAGAGAAGCCAGAAATTGTATCTTCAAATCAAATACTGCATCCATAAAACGAGAATCCAATGCAATAAAAGAGGAAACACGGGAGAAGAAGAAGAGCCCCTGGAAACTGAAAGCATGATGGCTAAACAATTTTGGTCAATGAGCTGGAAGCTAAGTTCAACAAAATCTTTCAATAAACTGGAACAAAGAAGTGAGCAAAACAGTAAGAAATAGTGAGATCAGAGTCACCCAGAAGGCCCCAAATCTAGTGGAACCTCGGTTCTTGAACTTAATTCGTTCCGGAAGGCTGTTTGAAAACCCAGTCATTTTTTTCCCATTAGAAACAATGTAAATTGAATTAATCTGTTCCAGACACACAAATGATTCCCTGTTTTAGCCTTGCTTGCATACAGTACATGTCTAATGTACTATTAAATCTATAAACACTTTAAAAACAAAAAGGACATGAAATGTATAGTAAAAATGAACATTCAATAATAATAAGCAGCAATAAAAGTTAAAAAAATAACACTATTCACAGCACAATCTCCTAAGATGTTAACAACATGAGGTTTAGTGGTAAACTGACTCATACTTGCACATTCTCCCCTTTGTTGCCTGAGAGACATGTGACTGATCATACAGGTATCAGCGCGAAAGGGTTGAAAACCAAATTGTTCAAGGCGGGAGATGTTCGAAACCGAGGTCTGACTGTATTGGGCGTCCCAGAGACCAATGAAGGAAAATCACCAAAGGAATAGCACAGGGAAGCGCGCCAGAACGCAATGAGGGAGTAAACCAAGAAGGAGGAAGACACAGGGAAGGTCCAACACAGGAGAGGTGAAGGAAATTTCCAGGAAGTAGAGCGATTAGTGCAAATGGAGCTACATATATGTACATATTCCCATATGTATATACTAGAGGCCCGGTGCACGAACTCATGCACAGGTGGGCTCCAGCTGGCCGGCCTGATTGGAGTGATCGGTGGGTAAAGGGGTGGAGGTGGGGAGACAGCTGGGGGGAAGGGCCACGGGAGGTTGGCTGGCCAGCCCCGCCCCCATCAGGCCGGTTGGCCAGCTGCAGTGTGCGTCATAGTGACCGGTCATTCCGGTCATTATGGTGCTTGGCTTTTATATATAGAGATATGACTTCCAGAAAGCAATAAATGAAAATATACAAATATATAAAAAGTAGGTATACATGCATGTATATATTATTTGTAGAGAATCTGGTGGGTTTGTTCATGTGACAAGCTGCATTGTATTTTCCTGAGCATTTGTAAAGAAATAACCAGTAATTTAAAGAAAACTCTGCAATTGCAAAAATGAGGCAATTACTAATTAAAGTTGTGCATGAAACGTGTATAGAATCAGAGTGCATTCCTTGGCTCAATAATAAGAAATACTTATATTAGTCATTTAATAATGAAAAAAATGGACTAATAATGAACCAAAAATTGTGACAAAGTACTGGAATGCTTAGGGAAGGTAAAAAGAAGAATATTCTAAAAGACTAAAATTCTTCATCTACCATAGTAGGAAGTCAATAATAGATGATGGCTAAAAGTGAGAATGAACCAAGAAAGCAGTAAGAGCACATATGTAGCAACTTGGAGGTAAGTCTCTGAAGACGCAGCTGAAAGAGTTAGAAGCCGTAAGTTCAGGGCCACAGCAGATGGAGGGGCCAGGGTCCTGCTGAGTTTTGTTCTAAGCCAGCAGTTCTCAACCTGTGGGTCTCGACCCCTTTGGGGACCGAACGACCCTTTCACAGGGGTCGCCTAAGGCCATCGGAAAACACATATATAATTACATATTGTTTTTATGATTAATCACTATGCTTTAATTATGTTCCATTTGTAACGATGAAATTGGGGTCACCACAACATGAGGAACTGTATTAAAGGGTCGGGGCATTAGGAAGGTTGAGAACCACTGTTCTAAGCACTATTCTGGTTTCAGCACTAACTGACATCTTAAACTATAGACACACCATACCTTTTAAAGATTAAACATTGTCAAGGGGGCTGGGAGGAAAGATACCTTTATGAGGAAGTTCTCACAATGGTGATACTACCCTCATTTTTCCAGCTTCAGACACCAAGGCTCAGAGAGGATTTGTGCCTCCTGGGGGTGGGGATCTGACTCCCGCACAAAGCCCTGGAGGAAATGGCCTGGTGGACACCCAGCTCATATATTTAAATGGCTGGTGGGGGAAAACAGAAAGACGGGGAGAGGGGGCAGGGCCGTGGGCTCCTGGGAGAAGGCTCCCTGGGAAGGCCTCAGACTCATGCAGACCAGAGGCAGGAAAGTGCCTGAGAGAGGCCACTCGAGGCCACATGCATCTGAAGCAGACTAGCCGGGAAGCAACCCCGGAGTCAGCAGCCCCAGCCTTCCTTGGCCTCGGAGAGGGGTACAGAGGTCTCTGCCCCTCCTAACAGACATCACAGCTGCCCTGTCCACCCTCTACTTTCTGTAAATGCCAAAAGCCTCTGTTTAATAACAACCCCCCTCCTTGCCCAGGCCCTTGGGGGGCCCTCACAGGGTATTTCTCAGAAAGCTGGCTCAGTAGACTATGGGCCCCATAGCTGGGGTGTATTTCCAAGCTGTGCCCCAAACCTCTACAGAGAACCCCTGAAATCTTCCCAGTGGACCCCAGTGGCCGATGCAGAGGAGAAGGATGGGCTCGGGGCTCCTCACAGGACACAGAGGTGAAGCATCAGTTTCACAGATGGCATTTGCACCCAAGGGCAGGGTTGGTACAAGGGCCCCCAGCCTGGGGTGGTTACAATTGGGGGGCCATCTGGAGAGAAATGAAGCTTTATTTTTTTACTAACCTCTACCTGAGATGTAGATAGGCAGCAAACCACTGTGGTGTCACCAATAGAAATGGCACGTCCTGTGAGAGTGACTGCAAACAGCCCAAGATAACGTTACGTCCAGGCCTGTGTAGGCCAGAGCAGGGCCGGAGAGCTCAGATGAATCTCACACCCACCCTTCCGGACACCAGAGCGGCCAGCCAAGGGTGGAGAGGGCCAAGGACACACAGTGCCCACAGTCCATGCCCGCCTCTGTGCCCCACGAATGCCACTCCAAGCTTGCGCTGGCCTGGGGACGGGACATCCAGTACTGTGCCTTCATGCCCCAGGATGCTGCTGCCAGGGCAGAGGGAACACTGAGGGCTCTACAGGTGGGTTCTGGTAAACAGACGGGAGACCCTGACCCTTCAGGGGTCCCCCTATCCCTGACCCCACCTAGTTCCTCTGTCAGGTCCCAGCCCCCAGTCCCTCTGGCCAGACCCCATCCCAGTCACACTGGCTGGCGCAGAGCACTCCTCCAGGCACCTGTCAGTGCTGGTTGCACAGGCAGTAGGCTGGGTCTTCCAGGCTGACAGGCCCTTGAGGGAGGGCCTGTGTCTGTGCTCTGCTGCCCTCCAAGGGCCCCAGCCCCTGGGTGGTCATGGCGCCCATGGTCAGCTGGAGACCACTAAGGGTCTGACGCACCAGTGCTCAGCCCACCGCCTCTGATTCCCACAAGCTCAGAGTCACCCAATCCCCTGCCAGCTTGCCCAGAAGGCAATACTGATGAGCCTGACCCTGAAACCCCTCAACACTCCAGGGACCCCGTTTCTAGTTAATGCTCTTCACTGTCCTGAGGGGCAGGCACAGGACTGGAAACCGAGGCAGGGCAGGGCCTGGAAGGGCCTGGGTGCTCTGCCCCCACTGGCCGCTGCTCTGTACTGGGGACTATGTGGCCTCGAGGGTGATGCCTCCTCCTGTGCAACAGGGCGCCCTGCTGCAGCGGGATAATCATCGGTGCCCTGTCCCTGCAGCAGGAGCCATTCATCCCCCCTCTCCCCTCCCGGCCTCCCCCTCTTCACCACCCTCCCATCTTCCTGTCTCTGCATCCTCTTCTTCCCTCCCCTTCCCTCTCCTTCCCTTCCTCTCTTTTCTCCTCCCTCTCTCCTGTCTGTCCCTCCCTCCCTCTCTCCCTCCCTCCCATCTGTCTCTCTCTCATCTGTCTCTCTCCCTCTGTCTCTCTCCCTCTGTCTCTGTGTCTCCCCTCCCCCCTGTGTCTCTCCCCTCCCCCCTCCCACTGTCTACTAACATCCTCCCGGGCTTGCACATTGCTGCTTTTCCTCCTCTAGCTCAGGCCTCCAGCTAATAGGACACTGTGCCTGTGCGCACCTCATGGTCACTGTCACCACAGCCGCCTCCACCTAGAAAACCCTGACCTCTGCTATGGTTCCACCACACTCTCTTGAGCACACGCACACACACACACACACACACACACACACACACACACACACACTCACTTCCTCCAAATTGGGCCCAGCACCGTGGATGCTGCCACTCAGCCTCCACGCAGGGAGCTCGAGTCCCCACTCCGTCTGTGGGATGCTGGACTGAGGGAGACACCCAGCTGGGCTGTGGGCTGGGGTCTTCATCCCCAGTGTTTATCTTCTGGTCTTGTTTCTCCTAACAGTCGGGTTGGTTCTGTGCAGATCCAAAGGGTCAGGCCACGACCTCCACTGCCCAGGAGGGTATGGCCCCTTCTGCTCTGGCACAGCCCAAATCACGCTGGTTCCCAGGTGGCCTGCTCCCTCTGCCCCCGGGCACTTTCTCATGCTTCTCCTGGAGCATCTGTGGTGTCCCAGCCGCAGGTCCCCGTGGGAAAGTCACCTCCAGAGGCTTCTCTCAGACACCCCAGATGCCAGTCCCGTCTCTGTTAGCCTGGCCCAGCCCTCCTTCCCATCAGCATCAAAACTCAGGAGCTGTGTCCCCCACAGAGCCCTGGGGCTATGTATTCACTGCTTTTCCTGGAGCCAGCTCATTGCCTGGCACACAGCTGATGCTCAATAAATACCCCTGTGGGTCCCAACCTCCCTGAAGACATCACAGCTATTCTCTCCCAGCTGGTAAAGGAGACCATAAATGCCCCCCTCCAAAGCCCCTGCAGTGAGGAGAGGGTCACCTGACCTCCCAGCCAGTGGGCAGTGGTCCAGGTCCTATTAAGTTGACACTTCCTGAGCACCTACTGTGTGCCTGGCATCGTGCCTGGAACTCTATGGGCAAGAGAAAGACATCCACACAGTTTACTTCAGGGAATCCAGCATCCATTAGGGGAGACCACATGCAAACAGGCATTGTGTGTGGGGGGAAGGGAGGACAGGAGTAGGGGCTGGAGTCTAAGTCACTGTGGGATCTGCAAATATATATATACACACACACACACACACACACACACACACACACACACACACATCCTTACAACTCAAAAATAAAAAGACAACCCAATTTTAAAGTGGGCATGGATCTGAACAAACATTTCTCCAAAGACATACAAATGGCCAATAAGCAGATGAAAAGATGCTTAACATCATTAGCTATTAGGGAAATGCAAATGAAAACCACGGTGAGCTATCACTTCACACCCACCAGGACGGCCATAATAAAAAAGATATAATAATAGGTGTTGGGAAGGATGTGGAGTATATGGAATCCTCGAACACGCCATTGATGGGAATGTAAAATGGTGCTGCCGCCCTGAAAAACAGCTCCTCAAAAAGGTGAAACATATGACCCCGCACTTCCATTTGTAGGTATCTATCTACCCAAGAGAATGGAAAACATATACCCACACAAAAACTTGCACAAGAATATTCATGACAGCACTATTCACAACAGCCAAAAGGTGGAACCAACCCGAATGTCCATCAACTGATGAGTAGGTAAATAAAAAGTGGTCCATCCACACAATGGAACATTATTCTGTCTTAAAAAGGAATGGCGTTCTGCTACATGTGATGTGGATAAACCTTGAAAACATTATGTTAAATGAAATAAATCACATGTAATGTGATTCCATTTGTACAAAATACCCAGAATAGGAAAACCCATAGAGACAGTAAATTAGTGGTTGTCAAGGAGGTGACTACAATAGGGGAAGCTTGGTGGAAGATACAGGGGATCTCTCTGCATTATTTCTCACAATGCATGCAAATCTACAGTCATCTCAAAATAAAAAAAGGGTTAATTACAAAACCACAAACACCAGGCGGTGTTGCTGCCTTTCTCTGACATCGAACAAAATCCAAAGTCCCTCCCGAGGCCGGGAAGATCTCTGATCTCAGAGCCCCCAACCCTCCCCTCAGTCTGCTGCAGCCGCATGCCTCTTCCTTTGGTTCTTGGAACAACCCAAGCTTGTTTGGCCTCTGAGCCTTTGCACATGCTGTTCTCCCTCCCTCACGCTCTTTCTCCCACGCCCCACACATCCTCCAGCTTCCCACTGATATGCCATGCACCATTCATTGTCCAACTGTGACTTCCAGAGCTCCCCTCCTCCCCACACCAGGGCCCCAGTGAGCAGCCCTGCAGACCGGGTCCCTGCCCTCTAGGAGCTTCTAGTCACAGAAGCCACTAGTTACAGTACACAGGAGCATGTGCAATAATGGAGGGCCCCGAGGCACTGCAGAGGCCAGAGGAGGGGTGCCCTACACCTGGCAAACCCACCTGTTAGCCCACACCATCCTCACCAAAGTGCATTTCCACTATTGCTCCCCCACCCCAAACTACCCACAGGCAGCTATGCCTCTGAACGGAACAATGAGCAACCAAATGGCCGGGGGCAGTGCCACAGAAAGGTTATGCACAAAAGTTAGCTGGACAGTCTCTAAGCTGACAGCGGGGTACCAGCTCCTGGCCCCTTGGTTCTGCTTTTACAACTAGCCTCCAAGTAAGATGAGGGTGTGATACCTGCCTACCTGGTATTCCTGGGAGGGGCCTCCTGCCTGCCTTAGTTCCTGAAACCCTCCCCATTGAAAAGTCCTCCTGGGCCTCCCTACAGTCAAACTGCCACCCACTGTACCTAGAAATGCCTCACATCCTTTCTAGGGGTCCTCACCCTGAGGCGCAGGCTGACTGGGAGGGGCACAGGTGCTTCTCAAGGCCTGTACTTGGGACCCCCTGCATCAGATGGCCCAGGCGTGTGACCCTGCTATAGACTCCTGAGCTCTCTTCTGGGGAGCCTGTCCTGGGGCCCGGGGCAGGTGATTCAAACTGGCGACCACATATGGCTGAGTTCCAGCATCTCCCGCTGCCCACTCCTGGCCTTTGCTTTGATTCCACAGGCCTGCAGGGTTCTGCTGGCTCCGCCCTCCTCCCATCTCCCACTCGCTATGCTCAGTGAGACCCATCTCTGCACATTTAGGCATCTGTGGAGACTGGAAGGGTTCTTATCCTGGGGTCCACGGATAAGTCCCAGGGAGTCTGTAAACGCCATAAGTGTCCACAAACATTGCATGTGTGCAAGGACATGTGTGTGTCCTGGGAAGGGACCCACAGCTTCGTCACACCCTCAGAAGGGCCTGGAAGAACACACAAGTTTGTGAACTGCTGGGCAGAGGCCCACTGAAGGCCAGGTTTAAGAAGACCGTGGTGTCACCTTTCCCAGCCTCTCTTCTACTTTAGACCCTGGGCTCCTCTCTGGGCCTCTCAGGTTCCCCATCTGTAAAGCAAGGAAGTGGCTGAAATAATTGCTCCATCTCTAAGTGCTAGAGACAGTTCTGGAGCCAGTCGAGCCCCAATGTCCACAAATGACCTCGTCAAGCCACATAACCCTGTGAGCCTCACTCTTCTCGTCTCTTAATGGGAGCACATGGCTTATCTCAAAGCACTGCTTTAAGGAATAAAAGAGATAACATTTATGGTAAAGTGCACAGCCCAGTACTCAGAACAAAGTAGACATTTAAAAACTGCATCCTTCTTTCATAGGACTCTCCCTGGCTTCCTGGTGACTCTGGGTTTCACTTATGTGCTTTGGAGCACGGTCAAAGCGAAGTCTGCCAGACACTGCAGTGAGCTGCATAGTGACCCACCCCCCTCCCAAGCTACATTTACATCTGGATGGGTACCTGGATGGGCCCTTATTTGTGAAAAGGTCTTTGCAGATGCAGGAAAATTTAAAGAACTTGAGATGAGACCATCTAGGGTTTGGCTGGGCCCTAAATCCAATGGCAGGTGTCCTGGTAAGAAAGGAAGACGAGAAGGTACAGACACAGAGGAGAAGATGACGTGTTCACAGAGGCAGACATAGGAGGGCTCTTCCTTACTGTACTCTAAGTGTTGTGCTTAGAAGCTTCCTAGTCTCTTTCAGGTTTTTTAATGAAGCAAAGTAGTTTCATGAGCCACATGACCCAGAGTTTGAAAACCTCTGTCTAGAGCAGCGATTCTTGGCCCTGCCTGTCCTTATCACATATGAAGGCTGGGTGCCACCCTCCAAGATCCTGGCTGAGTGGGGTTGGAGGGAACCCCAGATGCATCCCAGGGATTCCCATATGCAGCTGAGGATGCTTTGGAAGAGAGGCCCTCGACCTGAGCTGCACACTAGAGCCGCCTGAACAATTTACAAAAGAACCCCATTGCCAGGCTGCATGCAGGCCACCTCAGTCAGCCCAGGCTTCAGCATCTTCCAGAGCACCCAGATGGCTGCGTGCACAGCCACGGTTGGCGCTCGTGTGCTAGAGCAGTGCTTCCCATACTTGAACCTCCTGGACATCTCCCAAACACTAGGATTCTGACCCTGGAGATCTGCATTAGGGCCTGAGATTCTGCATTTGTAACTGTCTCCCAGGGGACCATCTTGGTGGGGAACCCGGACCAGCATCTTCAGCATCAATTGAAACTTGTAAGAAATGTAAATTCCTGGGCAAGAGATCTCAGGCCCAAAAATTCAGGGGTGGGGTCAGCCATCTGTTGAACCTGCACTCCAGGCGATCCTGATATACACACAAGCTTGGAGAGTACTGGCCTGGTGACAGACAGTGGCAAGCCAACACCCACCCAACTCCTGTGTTCCTACAGCAGCACAAACAGACCCTTGATTTTTGGGCACCTCCAAAAGCACCAGGGGGCCCTCCCTGGTCCCAGCGAAAACCTGTGACATTCCTGGGAAGGTGGGAGATAGCACAAGTTGAGAGGGAAAAAGTGTTATGATTCCATCATAGAGATGAGAACACTGAGGCTGAGAGAGGACAAGCCTTCTTCAAAGTCAGCAACTTCAGTACAGGAGCAACAGCTGCCCTGCCCACCCTTCCAGTCTCAACTCAGGGGTCCCCTCCCCTGCTCATCTTTGCTAGCACTTTGCAATGAACGCTTCTCGTTAAATAGTGCTCAAAATGACTTCTGGTCGTGACTGGTTTGCAGCATTAGAACATTATCACTCTATCATTCACTGTATTCAACACCATCCATCGTATTCAGGTGAAACACTAGCAAAGACTTATGAGCAATGGCAGAGCCAATAACAAAACAAAGCTGACCAAGGACTTATAATAGTGATACTTTAAAGACAGTTTTAAATTTTCCCTTTAATGGTCTATATCCAGTTGTAAGTTCTTGCAATGAGATGGACATACGAAACGATGACGGTGAATGGAATTATCAACTACTACTGCATTTCCCAGTTCATTCATTCCACAAATATTTACTGAGTGGCCACTGTATGCTGGCACTGTTTTCATCCCTGGAAGCTTACTTGCGCTCCACCAGCACTGTCCAAGAGGACTTCCCATGATGACGGGAATGCTCTACCTCAGCACTGTCCAGTAGGTACCATCACTAGTCATATGTGGCTAGTGAGCACTTGAAATGTGACCAGTGTGGCTGAGGCACTGAAATGTATACATTTTATTTCATTTTAATTCATTAAATTTAAATTCAAATAGTCACACGTGGCCAGTGGCCACTGGATTGGGCAGGGATGGTCTACATGCCTACTCCATTGATACCAATTTAATGAGAACAGTGGTAAAAGAGCTTTTCACTGGCTGCTACAGACAAGATCACTCCTTTGCCTGCTTTTGGTTGTACACTTATAAGCCCTGCCCGCTCTATGGAAACTGAGCACATAAAACCTGAAGCAGAAGTCAACCTCAGACTTTAGAGTGACTTCTACAAGTCTCACTAAAGAACCCACCCCAAACCCGCCTACACCAGCTGGGAGAGGCTCTCCCAGTGCAGCAGGAAACACCAGGAAGGCACTCAACTTTTTTTGAGAAGACTGACAGGATTGGGGTGAAAAATAGGCAAACACCCCCACTGGTGGTGCTTCTTGGAGTAAGGAACCCACACCGTGACAGAACACGAGCAGGCAGACTTCTGATAGCCAAGTGTGCGGGAGTGGTCGGAGCCAGGCGGTCCCTGGCCAGGCGAGGAGGCCTGAAGAGAATTAGAGCAAAGCCAGCCGCCCAGGCAGTGTGTGGGGAGCTCTCCGCGGTGCTGAAGAGCCTCCCCGCTCCTAAATGAAGACAAGAGAGCCAGCCCCTTGGTCTAAACCACCGAGCCAGCTTGTGGCAACGCCAGAACCCCACAGCGTTCCCCTTCATCTACCATGTGGCTTCTCTTCTCACAAACCGGAAAACTACAAACTGAGGGAGTGGCTGATCCAAGAGGGGATGGACCACTGTTGAAAATGAAAACAAACATCACTCTTTTTCGAGCGCTCACAACTCTAAACATCTTGTCATTTAAGGACATTAATGAGTTTTATCTACAAAATGACCAGCTCAGAGTTGGTAGCTAGTTATCTTTAGAGTAGTGGAGGCCCGAGGGAAACTGAGGTAGCAAAGGAGTCTCATAGAAAAACAGCAGAGGTTCTTGGCCCTCCCTCTACAGCCACCATCACCCTCTGTTTTTCTGGGGTCTCCCTCTCTCTAGCCAGGTGGGCCCACAGCCCCCTTTTGTCAGGTTAGCTGCGTTAACTGCTACCACCAGCCGGAGGCTACTCGCCGACTTTGGTGGAGTGGCTATTTTCGGAGGGTGCTGATCCTCACTTCCTCACCAGCCCGTCGGCTTCCTAATATAAAGCCCGTCAAATCGCTCCAGGGCTGTGCTGGGTGAGGGAGTCTTCAGTAACACTTCTTTCTCAGCTATTATTGGCAACAAAGAACTAGTTATTTGCTTTTCCCTTCTCATTTCACCTTCTCCCTCTCCAAAGTGGCTGAAAGAGAATTTCTGAGGAGGTGCTTTTATCTCCCATAGCTGAGTGCTGGATTCTTTTTCTTTCTGAAAGGAGTTCTGATGGCCCACTTCCACCTAACCTGGGCATTTGGGTTTTTTTTAAAAAAACTACTTTTGCCCTGGTTTGGCTCAGTGGATAGAGCATCAGTCCCAAGTTGGATTCCGGTCCGGGGCATGTACCTTGGTTGCAGGTTTTCTGGCCCTGTTGTGGGTGCATGCAGGAGGCAACCAATCAGTGTCTCTCACATTGATGTTTCTCTCTGTCTCTCCCTCTCCTTTCCACTTTCTCTAAAAATCAATGGAAAAATATCCTCGGGAGAGGATTAACCAAAAAAAAAAAAATTTACTGTCACATATTCATGGCTAAGTACCAAAAACATGCCCAAAGCTTGTTTAGTTTGTTTGGATGAGGGTTTTTCCCCTTCCTATGGGCATTAACTGCATAAACGTATATTTAAAGTGGAAAGGACACATTCTGCTCCATCTGTAATCTGAGCCCTCCTCTAGGCCAGCGCTCTCCCTCTGGGATGGCTGCTTCTCAGGAGCAGGAATCGTAGGGGGTGGAGTACTTGGCCAGAGAACAAAGTTGGGCGGGTGCACGTGGCCGTGTTTTGGGGGACAGGATGGAACACGTCTCTGGGTGACAGGTGTGCTGTGCGCCTGCGCGCGCAGGCGCCGGGAGATCTGAATTTTGACTGTGGGCGTGTGTGATTTGTGTGGGTGGAGGGATCTGGGCCGGTGAACGGAATCTGTGTATGAGGGGGAGAGGCCGGGTGTGTGAGATGACTCATATCTTTCAGGCTGTGGGAGGGTTTATTTGCAGGGGGTAACTTTTGGTCCCGGGGACCCCTATGTACACGGCACCCAGGAGGAAATATTTACCTGTGCAGCTTAGTGTAGGGGTCCAGCGAGTGGAGAAGAGGCCATGGGTCTGGTGGGACTGGAGGTGGGGGGCCAGGTGGGCGTGTCTGCGAAAGTGCACTTGCCTACAACTCTGGGCTGCTGCACCCAGAAGAGAAGAATGGATGTGGAGGAAGAGGGAGGAACAAGGAGGTAGTTGGAACCTGGCAGTTTAGAGAGAGGTGTTCCACACAAAAGACAGGCTCTGGTAGCGCCATCCTGAGCGTGAATCCGGGTGTGGCCCAATGCTCATCTGCCTTCCCTGAGCCTCCACTTTCCAATGCGGGAAATGGGAGGAACAGTCCTGGAGAGGTACAGAAATTTAGTGCTATAATTCACCCAAACACTCGCCTCATTCCCTGCACACAGTGAGTGTGAACTATTGCTATGTATTGTCCTTTTCAATATCACCATTGTCATGTCTGGCTATTTGTTCTGAAAAATAATCATGACACATGGCACTCATTGCATGTGAACTGTAATAATAAAACGGTGATAAATAATAATGAATGCTTACTAGTATACCTGTATATACCACCTCAATTAACCCCCACCTAATTTACAGGTGTTATTATCAGTCCTTTGAACATGTGAAGAAACAGACGCTCGGGGAAGTCAAATAACTCGCCCAAGGTCACAGAGCAAAGGCACAGCTGGGATTCAAGCACAACAGCTGTAAACTCCACAGCATGTGCTCCTGCCCACCCCACAGCCCCGGCCTCACGGTCTATATGGAGTCACCCAACACACTGTGGAAGCCGTTCCGCTCACTTCAATGAGCAACACCTGCCTTCTGCTCAGGGGATGATGAACCTGAAGGAGGAGGCGTTGGCAGAAGTGTCTCCAGCTGAAATGGATTCCATACCAATTCCAGCTAAATGTAGAATACATTTGCTGTTTGTGCATTATTCATGAACATCACTGTTTTCCCAAGTCAGCACTGGGAGCTGGGCTGAAGTTTGGGAGCTTGCTGATGCCTGCCCAATATTCCCATCCTCTGTGCACAGGAAAGTTGGACTGAGCCATTAATTTATTAAAGGCTCTGCCCTCTCAGAAGGGAGACCCATCACAGCCCACCAGCTGACCCTCGGGGGGAAGGCACAGAAATCCACTGTTTTGTTCTGGCGGATTAAGATGCCCCACTTGGCTCTGCTTGCTTGATGGATTGCTCAAAGGTACACATTCTCCACAGTCACCTCCTTCCTAATGAGAAGTGGGGCCATGTTCCAGCAAAATGGCCCCAGATTCTGGGCTTGATTATCCCAGACCAGAAGGGTCAATTCCATTTTCTGCCATGCCACATCACAAACCACAAGGGAGCAGCCGGCCGTGGCGCCCTGCATTGGTATGCTGCCTCTGTTGGCACACAGGTGGTATGAGGAGGACAGATCAGGGCTCAGACCCTCAACTCTGCCACCATCTACCCTCATCTGTAAAGTGGTCATGATCCCCTCCATCATGTGACACTCAAGCAAGAAGATGCAGCGGGGAAGGGTTTCAAGGAGCTGAACACTGCTTAGCTGGTTAGATGGGGGATAGAGACCAAGGACATAAATCCAATAAAAGAAGCGTTTCTCACATCAACATGTCAGACCCTAAACTCATGGCCAGCCACGGAATCAGATCCTCTCTTCCCCCAGCAATCACAACTTAATTACCACCCTTCCTTCTAAAGTGGAAGCTCTATGAGGGCAACTTTTCTGTCTGCTTTGCTCACTGCTGTTTTCCCAGAGTCCAGAGCACCTGCTCAATGTAGGCCCTCAGTAGATATGTGTTGAATGAAGAACAGAATTCCACAGGCCACTAAAGATGTCCAGGGAAAATGGGCACACTGGGGTGCTAGACCTCCCCCCCCAGATATTCTGGGGAGCTCCTAATTCCTCTCCTCCACATGCCTCCACCTGAGGCCCCCTGCCTAGGACCGTGAAGCCACTCTCCTGGCTCAGGCACATCTGGGAGCACCTCTGGAGGGACGGATCTGCAGAGCAGAGCAGCCTGGTAGCCCATGGGTAATAACTGCCCCTGGGCTCCCAAAGTGCCCAGCTGGGTGTGCTAGGCTGCTGGACCACTCGCATCTACTACAGGGCCTCACTGTGTACACACACACACACACACACACACACACACACACACGACCTGGAACCCAGCAGGTCTGTCTGCTGGCCGGGCCCCCACACCCCAGGGTCAGAGAACTCTCCAACGTGATCAATGAAAACAACAGCAGCACGGAAGAGGCCGCCTGGGACCAGGGCTGGGCACGGCTGTGACAGGCAGGAGCATTATATAATTAACTGCCCCCCACGCCTCCTCCCCTTTGAGGAATAATGAACCCTGCCTCTCAGTTGCATAAGCCAAAATAATAATTACTCTCCAGCCCTCTGTCACCCCTGGATGTGGCCGGGGAGCAGGTGTTGAACACTTGCTTCATGAGACTTGGAGGCAGCGAGAGGCAGGGAGAAGACCACACATACACTCTTGATTTCTATGCCCACCAGAAGCACACAGTCACTGCTGTGCCCCCACTGCTTGCCAGAGCCTGAAAAATTACCTCGCCACTTGTGAAGAGGAGCTCCCAGACTGGGGAGGAGGTGGGGTGGGGGGCGGGGGCTGCATCTGGAGAGCAGGCTGGTTTGGGGTCTGGCTTCCAGGAACAGTAAATGCTCCACACTTTTCAGATGCACCAAGGAGTGGATACTGAGGTGTCTGGGGCAGGGTGTAGCCGCAAGGCCCCCGGCACAGAAATCATCTTACAGCAGTGGTGGGCAGCTCCCTGGCTTCCTGCACCAGCTCAGCCCTGAATGTGGTGGCATCTTAGAATGAAGGCACAGAGCATTCCCTGAACTAATGGGGAATATGATTCAGCCCCTGAACGGTGAGATTCCTGGGCTCTCACTAAACAGATGGGCCTCCCTCCCTCCTTTCAGCAGCCTGCTCCGACAGTGCTAGCCCATGTCCAACCACCTAGAAGTTTATTGCCTTGTTGTGTTGGTTGGGGTTCCTGTCCCCCGCCTATAGCTCTCCCAATCGCTCCGTTTCCATTGGCTTGAGTTGATCAGGTCTGAGGAAGGCCCTCTGGCACCGCAGGAAAACAAGAAGCAAAGCCGGGGCCTAACTCCAGGAGGCCCACACCAAGGGAGCTCTGTCAGCAAGGGGAGGGGGCCCTCTCCCAGCCCCTCTCCGCCCTCCATGGGTCCCAGAGGAGGCCGTAGGCCCAAGCTGGCCTTTCCGCAGGTTTCTGGCCTGCTCTTGGATGATGCACAGACACTCTGCTCAACTCCGCAACTCCAGGGCCTGGCTCTGCTCCTGGAAAGCCCCCAACATCTTCAGCTGGCACAGGCGTGCTGTCCCCCACCAAGCAGTGGGGCAACCTGTAGCCAGGGCAGCTGGGCCTCCAGAGAACCCCAGGAAATGCCCAGGTGCCCATGGCCCCACTGGAGGGAGAAGCTCAACTTCCCCAGAGATAAACAGAAGAGGCAAGAGGTCCCTCCTCCGCCCAACCCCAGCCCGCCCGCACCGGCGCACCTACCTCCATCTGAGTAGGTCTCGGTGCCGTAGCCGTCCTGCAGCCCGTTGCTCCAGGTCCCTTCGTACTTGGCCCCGTTGCCCGTGCACTCCCGCACCCCGTAGCGCCCCTTAAATCCGTGCGTCCACTCGCCCTTGTACACCCACTTCCCCTTGCTCTCCAGGCCGATGCCGTGGCGCTTGCCCTGCGCCCAAGTACCCTGGTACGTGTTGCCGCTGGGCCAGGTGTAGACGCCCAGCACCTCGAAGCCGTGGCTCCACGAGCCGGTGTATTCGCCCTGGCCCTTGGGGCCGGTGCAGACGCCATGGCCGTGCGCCTTGCCGTCCTCCCAGCCTCCACAGTAGGACCCTCCATCGTCAAAATTAAACCTACCCCCACTGGACATGCATGTAATTCGGTTTGCAAATCCCGCAAACGGTGGGGGGAAAAATATAGGCGATCAACAAACCGGATTCTTGGTTGGCTGGCTGGTTTTGTTTTGCTATTTTTTTTTTTTTTTTTAAGGAAGAATGGAGAAAGCAAAAACACAGCAAGCAGATCCCGAGCGGCGGGCGGCCGCGGCGCCGGCTTCGGTGGAATTTAAGTCAATCGGGGGCGATTATTCATTTTTGAGCTGCGCCGCGGAGCCTGACCAGCGTCTCGCGCTCCCGCTGGAGACAGGACCGGAGGGGAGGAGGGAGGGGGAGGGGA
>NW_006289713.1:3583725-3587521 GCF_000327345.1 Myotis davidii
GGCGCTCCCGCCGGCTAGGCTTCCCCCCTTGCCTGGGTCCGCCTGGAAAGAGGGGTCCAGCCAGGGCACCCCAGCCCCCACCTTTCCCGGCACTTGGATTTAAAGGGACAGGAACTGCGTAATGGGAAGGCGCCCAGCACCCAGAGCGCTTTCTACCCCTCCCGGGAGCCGCGGGTAAAGCCCGGCCGAGCAGGCCCGGGGCGGTCTGGAGACGCCCCGAATCTTTCCGCTCCCCACTCCCGCTCTTCGCCTATCCCTCCTGGCTCCTCTCTGCGACGCCTGCCCCTGGCTTGACTAGAGAGGCTCTTGGCAAACCACAGGTGTTTTTCCCCATGATAAATAATCCGTCCTTTTCCTTACAAGCAGTTTAGTTTCCAATGTGGGAGGCAGCGGGGGCGATCGCCTCGGAAAACATGTCCCCTCCCCATAAATGAAAGGGAAGTCCTGCCACACGCACACACTTGGAGTAAGGTACCCCAATCCCCTACGCCCTAGACAACAGGTAGCCCCCAACTCCGGGAGTGGTCGCGCTTTGGGAGTAAAGTGGAGTCTCCGCGGTACTAGGTCTCTCTCCACACATACTCCCACCCCCACCCTCACCCCCAAGAGATGGTAGCTGATTCCTGGATCTGGGTATCCTGGGACCAATTTAAAATGCATTTCCTGGACCATAAGTCCACAGACAGAGCCCGTGCTCCCAGCTCTCAGGGAGCGCGTGTGGCAAATGCAGCAGCCAGTGCTAGAAGGGGGGCGGGGGCCCTGCGCGGGGGTCCGGGCTAATGGGAGTGCGGGCAGGTGTCTCCGATTGCGCTGAGCCAGGAATTGCAAACCAGGCAGTGGAGGCTGAGATTTAGAAGGGGCGCAAATTGAAACCTCCAATTAGCCAGGGGCTCTGCTCAACCTTCTCCACATTTGGGTAAATGGGCCCTCAGTGGAAAACTAGCCCCTTCTCCGACCCTCAAAGTTCAAGCTCTGACTTCTTGTCTTGCCCTGGGCACCCAAACCCCCTCCCTAAAGTACCACCAGCCTGGAGGGCAGTCACCTCCTCGGCCACCCCCCCTGGGGAGGTCATTTAAGGGAGTTTTCAATTTAGCTCTGTGATTTGCAGTTGCAAAGATTCAAAGCACCTTCTAGCCCTGTCCCCAGTGCTTCTCTGAATGCCTGGGGGTGGAATTGTTGGGTGGGGCACATCTTGGACACAGTAGAAGTTGCTCTCCAGGCGATTTTTCCTTCTCCCCCTGCAGTGCACCTGCGCTTCCGGTTCGCTGCCTCCTGGCCAGCACTTGGTCTTATCAGACTTCCTATTAGGTTTCCATTTATTTTATTTTGTCAATCTAAATGGGTATGAACGAGCATCTCAGGGCTGTTTGGTGAAAATGAAAAACTACATATAGTAAATATGGAGGCAAAAAGGGCTGCCGATTTTCCTCCCAAGATTCAGGTTCAAATCCTGTTTCCAGGGCTGGCCAGTTGTGTGGCTTTGGGCAGTGATTTAATATCTCTGAGCTCAGTGCTCTCATCCATAAGTTGGGCATAATGGTAGTTACCATAAGGTTGCTTGTGAGAATTCAAGTAGCTGGGTGCCCAGTGCATGGTAAGCACTGCAGAAATAGGAAGTCGTGTTATTTCGAGACCAGCCCCCACCCCCACCCCAGCAAAGGTCATGGGTTCCAACATGCCCCCCACCCCACTTTCAGCCTGCTCCATCCCAAACACTGTTGACATAAAATTGCTGTTTCTCTTGTACACTCAACACTTTCTTCCTCTTCATTGCCAACCTGATTTTTGCTGATTCAGCAGCCCTTCCTCACAGGAGCGGTAAGTTGCAGCTGGGATCTTACTGGCTCCAAGCAATTGCTGGTCAGCACCCTCTACCTCTGGGTAATGCATACCCTTCCCTAGGCAATTCCAATACACCCCCTCCCCCACCACTGACCCTCCCTCCTCTCCCAGGCTGGTCAGATTCGCTCCAGCAATGACAGACTCTACTGTCTAGAATGCAGATATTAGAGGCATTCCTTTTGTGCAATTTGGAAATCCTTCTCCCATAAACTGGGGCTGGAGGCATTGATTTCATTTTGGAGGAAAATCTCGAAGACTATAAACATAGTACCGCCCAGCAATTTCAAAACAAAAACTAGGGAGAAAAACAAGAAACTATACCACCGTGCAGTATAGTTCATGGCTGTGTGCATTGGGCTCTGGGATGAGTATCTCACATTGGTGATCCCACGGGCACTCCTTGGGTGACCTGGGCTTATACACCCTCCTTTTGTAAAGACCAACGTGGAGCCTACCTGAGTGAAGTGTCTGGCCAAAGGAAAATAATGACCAAGTAGGAAGCCCAGGTGGTCTGGTTTCCCAGCCTGTAACGCAGCGGTTCTCAACCTGTGGGTCACGACCCCTTTGGCGGTCGAACCAACCTTTCACAGGGGTCACCTAAGACCATCCTGCATATCAGATATTTACATTACAATTCATAACAGTAACAACACTACAGTTATGAAGTAGCAATGAAAATAATTTTATGGTTGGGTCACAACATGAGGAACTGTATTTAAAGGGCCAGAAGGTTGAAAACCACTGCATAACCTTTCTGGTCTCTAGGCATTGTACTGCCGTTCCCTTCTCCCAGTTCCCGTGACCAGGACTGGGAAGTGTTCTGGTTTCAGCTCCTGAAAGCCCTCTGTTTCCCTGTGGAGAAAACACCCTCCCTTTATCTCCCCAGAAGCCTGTTGTTTCCTTCAGAGAACTGAGCTACAATCCAGTCACCCGTTCTTCCGGCCTGTGCCGGTGTTTACCCCCCTACACACACATACTGCATCAGGGTGCCCCATTCTGGGGGCTCTCCTATAAGGTGACATGGACACTCCTCCTGCTGAGAGGTGGGCTAGCTGGTGAATGTAGCAGAAGTGACACAGTGTGACTTTGAAGGTCGGGGCATCAACGGTGACAGTTTCTCCTCATGCTCTCAGGATGCTAAGAGCTTGGAACAGAGCTCCATGCTATAAGGAAGCCCAAGCAGTCTGTGGAGAGGCGCACAAGGAGAGGAACGGGGCCTCCAGCCCACAGCCCCAGCTGGGCTCCCAACCAGCCCAGCACATATTGGCAGCCATGGGAGCGCACCATCTTGAACTAGATCCTCCAGCTCAGCTGGACCACCTGGAGCAGAGAACCCACCCGTGGAGCTTTCCCCACCATATCTTGTCCTAATTTTAATTTCTGAACAAAATTAGTGATTGTTGTTATGATAAGCTAGGGGTCATACAGACTACAGCTCAATGGCCCGCTGCCTGTTTTTATAAGTAAAGTTTTATTGGAACACAGCCACCCCATTCATTTGCATATGTCGATGGCTGCTTTCCCACTACAATGACAGAGTTGAATCGTTACAACGGAGACCATATGCCCATAAAGCCTAAAATATTTATCATCCTGTTCTTTACAGAAGGAGTTTGCCAAGCCCTGTGTATCAGGCTGCTCAGGCTGCCATAACAAAAAAACCACAAGCTGGGGGGACCTAAACACAGAAATGTATTTTCTCACAATTCTGGAGGCTGGGAGCCTGAGAACAGGGTGCAACATGGTTGGGTTCTGGTGGGAACCCTCTTCCTTGCAGATGTCACCTCTCACTGCGTACTCACATTTGGGGAAGGCAAGAGAGGGAAGGAGAGAGAGTCCAGTGAGCACAGGTAAGCAAGAGTGATCAGGTGTTTTTCCTAAAGATACTAATGATGGTAATCCTACAGGATCAGGCCCCACCCTTAAGACCTCATTTAACACTAATTACTTCCCT
>NW_006289713.1:3587570-3624492 GCF_000327345.1 Myotis davidii
CACACTGGGGGTTGGGGCTTTAATATGTTAATTTGGGGTGTCACCTTCAATCTGTGGAACCTGCTTTAAGTCACTGAGTGTTGAGGTGGTTTGTTATGCAGCAGTAGTAACCAGAACAGGCTGGAAGCTTCAAGCTGAAGGAAACACATCTGTGTGGTTTACTCTCTCCCCTCATAGCAGGCACACAATGGGTGTATGATACACTTTTGTTGCACAAGTTACCAACCGAAGAGGTGGTGGCAAAGAGCTTGGTGATAGGGCTAATGTCCTCTGGGTATCTGGAGACCTGGGTTTTGATCTTGTTCTGACACTAACTTACTGTGTGACATCAGGCAAGTCTACAAGCTTCCCAGTGTCTTCACCTATAAAATGGGAAACTGGATGGTTTTCCTAGTCCATCGGTTCTATAGTTCTAGAATTTTCCTCAGCACTCACAGCCCCTCTTCCCTCAGTCCAGTGTGACCCTGCACTGCTGTGTCGGGGGTGAGTTTACTTACAGTCTCTGTGCCACAGATTAGTCGTCAGGGCCGTGGGGGTGGCAGGCATGGCGCTGCTCAGGGGAGCCTTCTGGGGGGCTATTTTTCTGATGTCTCCTTGGGCCAGTTCCAGCCCTGTGGCACCCCAAAACTGACCCCCTTACACGAGCTCATGCAAATGTGGGAGGTTGACATGGCTGCAGCACCAGGAATGGTTGTTAGAAAGATGCCCCCTATCTCATCCATGCAGTCAGTCCTCTTAGCTGCCTGGGTTTGAAAACCAGCTCAGCTGCTTTCTTGTTGGGAGCCAATGATGGGCAATCTCTATGCCTCTCTCCTCATCCTTAAAGGGGCACCAGCATCCATTCCCACTCTGTAGGGCTGGGTGAAGAGTCACTGACACAGGTAGGAAAGGTGCAGGTGGTCCTTAGCATCTTGTTGGTCCTCAGTTACTCACAGTTGTTGTTATTATTCCTTCCCCCTCCAAGGATGTTTGTTTCCAAAGAATGGTCCTCTGTTTTAGGAGCCGTCTATGGCCCAGGGGTGCAGGGGATGCCCTGTGTCCTCCCTCCCCCACTCTCTCCTTCTCCCATACCACCACCTCACAGCCTCTGGTTGTAACCCTCCACCTGTCCACACACAGGCCTCGGGGAAGAGACAATTGTTGGAGGTGTTCATAAGGGTCTAAACCAGTGGTTCTCAACCTTCTGGCCCTTTAAATACAGTTCCTCATGATGTGACCCAACCATAAAATTATTTTCGTTGCTATTTCATAACTGTAATGTTGCTACTGTTATGAATTGTAATGTAAATATCTGATATGCAGGATGGTCTTAGGCGACCCCTGTGAAAGGGTTGTTCGACCGCCAAAGGGGTCACGACCCACAGGTTGAGAACCGCTGGTCTAAACTTTGAGGTTGTCCTAGGGCTCTTGATTCTCCCCAACCAGGGGCGGAGAAAGGTGCCAGCCCTGGGTGAGAGCAAAAGGAGGGTTCAGAAAGACGGGATGCTGTTGGCCGATTTCTCTGTGCCAGACCTTGAGCACCTTAGTTCATCTAAATCCTGTTAGAACCCTTTGGGGTTCAGACTGAAAGCATCCTTCTTTCTTAAAAATGAGAAAACTGAGGCTCAGGCAGGTAAAGTGAATGGCCCAGGACCACAGATAGCTAGCAAGAGTCAGCACCAGGCCTTGACCCCAAAAAGGCATTGGGGGAATCTCACTCCTGGGCTGCTCTCCACTGCCAGAACCCAGCCTTCGGGGCAGGAACCCTTTGTTTTTTACTAATTGCTGACCAGCTCCAAGGTTGAAAAACCTTAATCTGAGCTTTGAAATCAGCTCTAAGATACCAGCTGGGTGAGGTTTACCCCTTACCCTGCAGCTGCCTAGGCCCACATCTCAGTCCCAGGAAACGCTAGTAATAACAATGGCTGCCCACTGTTTGCCAGGCACTATCCTGGCATTTCCCAGTTGTTAATTCAATTGTTCCTCATAACAACTCCAATGAGTAGTCCCTAGAAGGTGTTATTATCCCCATGTTATGAATGAGAAAACTGAGGCAGAGAGCAGATAGTAGGGGTTACTTGCCTAAGATAGGCAAGTAAATTGTTAAGGAAATGGTTCTTCAACCTTGACAATCCAAATGCACTCTATTTGTCTTCTCCACTGGGAGTGCCAGGAATCCCCATCCCTGACCATCCTTTATAAGGACAGCCAATGGGTACTTGCTGTGAGCCCCCAAATCCCTCCCTCCCCCAAGCCACATCAGCCCCTAGGGTGGGTGTCACTTTAAGGACAAGGAGTCCAAGCCTTGGGCGAATGAGCTACCCTGCTAGTAAGTGGCAGTGTGGATTCAGAGCAGGCATACCTGGTATGGCCACCCCTTTCCACCCTGCTCTCCTGCAACAAACCTTCATCCTCGCCCCTCAACTACCTTCTCCAGCTCAGCCACTGGAATCATGACAAAGGAGCTAGCAGCAGCAGCAGCAGCAGCCACAGTACTCTGCCACCACAGCCGCCACTCTGCTCTGCCTGGTGCCACCCCTCAAAGGTAACAAGTGCAGTGGCAAGAATAGCAGCATCTGGTTCGAGATACAGAATATTCCCTGCGCACCTCCCATCACCTTCCCCTCCACACACCAAGGAGCAGCTATTCGGACTTGTGGCACCATAAGTTAGTTCTGCCTTATTCTTGAATTTCATATAAACAGAATCATACATTTGTGTCTGGCTTCTTTCGTTCAACATTTTATCTCAGATCCATCTGATATTTTATGTATAATGGCACTGTGTTCTTTTCATTTCTGTATACTGTAGTATTCTATTGCATAAAAACACTACAATTTATTTATCTATTCCCCTGTTTATAAGCATGTGTGTTGTTTCCAATCTGGGGTTATTTTGAACTTAATTTATTGATTGATTGATTGACTTTAGAGAGAGGACAGAAGAGAGGGAAACTTCGATGTGAGAGAGAAACATTGAGCCTCCTGCAAACGCCCTGACTGGGAATTGAAGCTGCCACCTTTTGGTGTATGGGACAGTGCTCCAATCAACTGAGCCACACCAGCCAGGGCAATCTGGGGTTATTTTGAATAAAGCTACTAAGAGCACTCTTGTATGTCACTTCTAGGAATGAATTTACTGGGACCTAGGGTAGCTGTATATTTAATTTTAGTATTTAGTTTTTTTAAATGGTTGGTGCAATTTGCACTCCCCCAGGAGAGGGTGAGAGTCCCAGTTACATCCTAACCAACACTTGATAATGTCAGTCTTTTTCATGTTAGCCAATCTAGTGGATGTGTAATGGTATATTATTGTGATTTTAATTTGCATTTCTTAAACACTCTGTAAATTAATGAGGCTTTTTAAACTTACATTTTCCTTTTTTATTTTTGATGTTTATATCTATTCTTATTTATTCGTTGTATTTATTTTTACAGTTTCCTTCTAAGAATATCATATGCTATGGGTTTTCTATTTAGAAAGCTAATGTAAAGTTCTTTGAAAATAAATCTATCCAAGTTTTTTTTAAAGGGTGGGGGCGATACACTTACAGAATAATCTTATGCAATTAATAGGCCAGCAGGGATGAGAATGTGTCAATTTATTGGAAGAGAGGTGGACCTCTCTGACCTCAAGGATGAAGTAAAAGCAGGCTCTGGACAGAAATCAAGAACTGAAGTCAGAACCCAAGTCCCTCCCTTTTCCTGGGCCCCACTGTCTCTCCTCTTGGCCTCCAGGCTTTACGTTTCTGCTCTCCACACACCAGTTTCCTCTGCCGTAGTCTGTTCTTTCCAGCATCTCTCAGTCCAGCACTCTGACAGGCAATAACCTGGGCTCTACGCATCCGATTCCTGGGAGAGAGAGTCCATTTGGGCCAGCGCAGGTCAAGTGTCCACTCAGCTGTGGTCAGCGCCTGGGGTCCTGCCTTGTGACAGCAGGAAGAAAACATAATGAACATTTTCAGTGCAAGTAGAGGAGGCACATTTTGAATCAAAAATTGGGATGTGTATTCTGTTGATGGGACAGCTGATTTGACATTGAGAATGGAAGAGCTGTGAGAAATGGCAGGCATAAGTTTACTTCCTTACTTACCAAGAGCGAAAATTATCTACGACCCCAAAGGAGGAGCGTCATTGGTCATTCAGTTTCTAGCTGAAGACAGTTATGAAGAAGAGAGAAGTGGAGGAAAGGAGGAAGATTAGGATAATGCAGAGTGGTTTGGATGGATTAGCAAGAAGGAAAGAGAAGCTGTAGTTGGTGGTGGTGATGTCATGAAGACAGTGATGATGATGATGGTTGTGATGGCCATGGTGATGGTGTGAGGGTGATGGTGGTGGCAATAATGATGATGGTGATGATGGTAATGGTGATGATAACGATGATTAAGTTTACATTGATGTTCCTGGCTCTGTGCTCAGCATTTTACATTAACTATCACATTTAAGCCTAAAACAACTGAGTGAGGCCAGTACGATTATTATCCCCATTTTAAAGATGAGGAAACCTAAGGCTTTGACAGGTCAAGTCACTTGCCCAAGGTGGAAATGAGCCCAAGCAGCTGACAGCAGAGAGAGTTTGTAACCACCACACTCTTCTGTCTCAAGTGTATGAATGTCCCCTCACTGGGAAGAGAGTTGTTGTCTGAGGTCAAGCCCTATATTTGCACCACTTGATGAATGGTTATATAGCAAATGCCCATGAACAACCACCCAGGCCAAGGAATTGAACATAATCAGTACCCCCCAAAACCCAAATGTGCCCCTCCCCAATCACAGCCTTCTCCTCCCCAAGACAGAACCACTCATCTGAATTTATAGTCATCTTTTTGTCCCTATAGTTCTACCACCTGTGCATATGTACTGTCTTCCTAAGCACTGTCGTTTAGTTTTGCCTGCTGTTGAACTTTATGTGACTAGAATTATACGACATGCCAACACTGTGTTTGAGTTTCATCCACATGACTGTGCATCTCTGGGGTCCGTGTGTTCTCTTAGCTGTGTAATATCCCCTTGCACGAATATCCATTCTCCTGGAACCAGACATTTGGCTTATTTCCAGTTTAGGGCTATTACAAACACCTGCTTCCACTTGTTGGTCTATGTAGTCTGAAACATGTGCACCCATCTCTTTGCCCAGGAACACTTGTTCACTCTCAGGACTCACCATAAACAGCACTCTCCAGGGACCCCTCGGGCCAGGTACCTCTTCTCCAAGCACCTGTGCTCCTCCCATTACAGCATATTGTCACTCTGCCATGTAGTCACCTTCTAACTCATGGTCTCATCCACTCGCATGGTGGAGGGAGTGCTGCAAGGTGGGACCCTGTCAGATTCCTCTCCTCCCCCTTGACACCCAGCATGATGTCTGGCTCACACTAGGAATGAGATGATTGCATTTGGAGTAAATGACTAATGGACACATGAATAAAGGAATGAACAGTCAGCATTCCCTAAACATTTGTTGAACCGAAGCTTGTCACATAAGTGAATGGTGGAGCCCAGAGGTGCTGTTAAGAAGTTCACTCAGCTGTGGCTGCTTCTGATCTGCGTTTTGACCTTGTTTGACACCGGCTGATATCACAGACATGGCACCTGGGGACACAGTCACGGGCAGAGGAGTGGGGAGGATTATGGAGGGCTCACTCACCCTTCCTGCTCAGTAGGTGGTATATTGGATGCATAAAGACATCCAGAAAAACACTTCTGGCTGCATTGCCTTTTTCTATTTCCTCTTTCTCTGCCTCCCAGGGCTAATAAGTGTGATTAGACCTCATTAGAGCCAGGCAGCTAGTGGTTTTCTCATGCCTTTTCCTTATCTACTGTGTATCCGATTTGTCCATCCCCGTGGAAGATTAGTGAGCAGGCAGTGGCAGGAAGAGGCCCATGGATCTGCTGGTTCATCAGAGAGGAAGATGAAAGTCATGGAGTCTGGGCAAGGGCTGTGGGCAGGGGCTGAGCTGCCATCGTTTGATGGGTGTATCTGAGGGTCAAGTCAGCATGTGAAGGCTGAGGTTGGGGAGGTGAATCCGGAAGTCACAGTAGTGGATTGGAGACCTGGCCAGAGTAGACCAGCCGGTGTGCAGGCCAGGCCAGGTGTGCTCACTTCTATCCTCTCAGTGATGCGTTTCAGCAGAGCGCACTGGCCTCAGGATAGCATCCGGCCTCCTTGACATGGTTGACAAGACCTCCCTGACCAGTGCCTGCCTACCCCTCCTCCCTCTCCCCTCTCTCTTCCCTACTTCCTGCTCCTATGTCCCACCCTGCCTAGGCTGGCCTCCGCCCTCACATATTCTGTTCCCCCTGCATGCTTTCATGTCTCAGCTTAGAACCCTACCTGACCCCCTACCCCATCCAAGACCAGAACGGATGCTCCTGCCCTGTGCTCCCAGAGCTCCTTGGACCTTCTGACTCATAGCATTTGATACATTGTGTGGTCTAGGTTTGTTTCATCATCAACATTCTCTGCTAGATGATTAAGGGCAGGGATTATGACCGCTGTGTTCACATTCTACCCCAACTCACTACATAGTAGGAGCTCAATAAATATGATTTGGGGTGACTAAATAATCAAGATGGTCAAGTATTTGCTCATGATCATGGAGTGACTCAGAGGTAATTGGCACTGAGGACAGCTCTTTCTCTCTCCCAGCCCTGTCCCCCAACCTTGCCTTCTGCATAGACAAAACCAAGAAGGCCTCCCTCACGTACTTAGTCAAGCTTGCAGTGAACATAGGATTGCTCAGCATCTGTCCCACTTTTCTTAGGCAAAAACATTCAGATTGCTCCCTGATCCTCAGCCCATGTGTTGGGTAATCTTCATCCAAGTTATGCTGACCCGCTTAGCCCTGAATCAAGTATTACCTGAAGGCAGACCTATGTTTGAACTTACCCATTTACTGAAGTACAGAAGCTAACAAATACCCTTTTTGCTTACATCACTCTGAGTTGGGTTTTCTAGTAATTGTAAAAGGATGTTTTTAATAGCTTTATTGAGATATAATTCACATCCTATATAATAAAAGGCTAATATGCAAATCGACCTAATGGGGGGATGACCGGTCGCTATGATGCGCACTGACTACCAGGGGGCAGACGCTCAATGCAGGAGCTGCCCACGGGGGAGTGCCACTCAGCCAGAAGCCCAGAAGCTGGGCTCATAGCTGGCAAGCACAGAGGAGGTGGCGGGAGCACTAAGGATGTCCGACTGCCAGTTTAGGCCCACTTCCAGCCATCAGTCGGACATCCAAGGGCTCCTGGACTGTGAGAGGGTGCAGGCTGGGCTGAGGGACCCCTCCACCCCGACCCCCACCCCTCGAGTGCACAAATATTGTGCACAGGGCTTCTAGTATTATATAATACATACATTTAAAGTTTATAATTCAATGTTTTTAGTATAATCACAAAAGTTGTAAACTATCACCACAGTGTAATTTTACCTTTTCATCATCCCAAAAGGGAATCTGTACCTATTCACAGTTGTTCCCTATTCTCCCCTCCCCACGACCCCTGGAAAGTACTACTCTACTTCCTGTTTCTATAGATTTGCTTGTTTTGGACCTTTTCTATAAATGATACCATATACTATATGCTTTTTATAACTGACTTCTCTCACTCAGCATGCTTTCAAAGCTCACCCATGTTATAACATGTATCAGGACTTTATTCCTTCTTAATACCAAGTAATATTCCATTGTATGGATGGACCACATTTTGTTTATCCATTATTACTTTTGGCTGTTGTGAATAGTGCTGCTATGAGCATTCATATACAAGGTTTTTGAGGCCACATATTTTTGTTTTTGTTGGGCATAAAATTAGAAGTGGAATTACTGTGTTATATTGTCATTCCATTTCACCTTTTGAGGAACTGCCAGGCTGTTTTCAGACCAGCTGCACTATTCCCCTAGTGATTAATGATGCTGAGCATCTTTTCATGTGCTTATTGGCCATTTGTATATTCTCTTTTGGAGAAATATGTATTCAAGTCCTCTGCCCTTTTCTAAATTTACTAGAGGCCCAGTGCACGAATTCATGAGCTGGTATGGTCCCTAGGCCTAGCCTGTGATCAGGGCCATCTTCTCCAGCTGTCCGCAGCTGGCCACGGCCCCTGCCGCCACCCACCCCTGGTTCCTGCTCACCATCAGGTGATCAGAGCCTGCCAACTGGGGGAGGGACCAAGAGGTCAGCCATTCCGCCTGCTCCCTGGCCCTGCCCCCTACCCCAGTTCCCTGTTTGCCATTGGAGGATTGGAGCCTGCTGGCCGGGAAAGGGACCAAGAGATGGTCAGTGTGCCTCATAGTGACTGGCCATCTAAGGCTTGCCTGTGCCTCAGGGCAGCCCTGGGCAGCTGGGGGGCTGAGGGGACTGGGCGCCACCATCTTTGAGGGTGGGGCAGTCAATTAGCATATCCCTCCTTATTGGCTGTGGGCACTGCCATCTTTGTGATGGTATAAGGGTTAATTAGCATATTACCCTTTTATTATATAGGATACTTTTATTATTGAGTTATAGTTCTTTATATATTCTGTATAAAAATCTCTTATCAGATCCATCTGCTCTGCAAATATTTCCTTCCAAGGGTGGTCTTTTCACTTTCTTCGTGGTATCTATTGCTTGCAGTACAAGACTTTTATTTTGATGAAGTCCTATATACCTAATTTTTCTTTTGTTGGTGGTGCCTTTTAGTGTCGTTGCTAAAGGATCCTAACACACCCACCTTCTTTGAGAGGACTGCTCACCCTCATCATGTTGGCCTGTTCTATGTCTTTATATCATGGCGGCCTTGTCTTCCAAATGAGAGTCCTGAAGATGGGGGAGGGAGGTTGAACCACTGATGTCAGTGCTGTCCAGTGCCCCACAACGGGTTCTTGGGGAAAGCACTCCAGGCACCTGGATGGACCACATTCCAAGACACCTACTCCTGTCCCCCACTGTGGCCAGAGCTGATTGGACACATGAGGACTTCCTGGAGGAAGGACCAGGGGGATGTGGAAGACACAGAGAGGGGGGCAATCAGAGAGCGTGAGCATAAGTCAAGCACCACTACCCTATAAGGGGCTGAAGAGCCTGGGGCTTGCTTGAATCGGATGACTCTCCAGGCCCATTACAGCTTCTGTGAGCTCTGCCTTATCAGAGAATAAACCTGGCCTTGAGCTGGCAGCCAGCCTCTCCCTTTGCCAAGGAAGAACTGAGTAGATTAGCTTCTTCCTGTACTGTGCTCCCTCCCCACCTCTCCTGCCTCCAGAACATAGACCCTTCACCCTGAATATTCAACAGCTCACTAAACGTTCATTCAAGAAACTTGAGGCTAGGGCTAGGGATGTGGCAGAGAATAAAATGGGTGTGGTCTTTCCCACGTGGCCAGAAAACTATCACACTGTAAAACTCTGACCGTGGAAAGTACAGTTACTGATGAGGTGGAGAACAGGCTTGGCTGGTAAGTAGTTAAGGAGTGGTAGTCACTTAAGGACTCCTCTAACGGAGCAAGAACTGCATGATAAAGAATTTCTGGCCCAACCGGTTTGGCTCAGTGGATAGAGCGTCAGCCTGCGGACTGAAGGGTCCCGGGTTTGATTCCAGTCAAGCGCATGTACCTTGGTTGTGAGCATATCCCCAGTGGGGGGTGTGCAGGAAGCAGCTGATCGATGTTTCTGTCTCATGGATGTTTCTAACTCTCTGTCCCTCTCCCTTCCTCTCTGTAAAAAATCAATAAAATATATTTTGAAAAAAAGAATTTCTGGAAGCCTGGAGTAGACTCAGAAGATGTGTGCTCAGTCCTAGCTCTGCCCTTTGCTAGCTGTGTGGTCTTGAGCAAGTGACTCAGCCATTCAGAGCCTCAGAGTCATCACCTGTCAGATGGAAAGAAGACTCCGCCCTCCTCCCTACACAGAATTAGGTCCTGCACACATTACGAATGTAAGTGATGGTCAGTGCTGACCTGGCAGGATGTGGTGACAATCCCTCTGTTTATGAAGAGCTGTGTGCCAGGAGCTGGCCTAGGCATTCTCCTTTGAATCAGCACAACAAGCCCACATGGAAGGCACCCCTGGGAAAGGAAACAGAAGCCCCAGGAAGTGGGAGGGGCAGAGCCTGCCGGCCCAGGGTCTCTGTAGTTCCCTGGGGAGCTGGGGAAAGGGAATAGTGGTTCCTGTTACTCCCACAGTCCATCTCCCCCACATACCTTTACCCTGCAATGGGGCCATGGCTTTAGGGAAATGAAAGGTAGCTCTTCCTCATGAAAAGGGCCAGACGCCCCTTGAATGATAGCTTTCTTCTTTACAGAGCAGTTTTTAAACATGTGCTTGGGCCCTGGCTGGTGTGGCTTAGCTGGTTGAGCGTCATCCTGTGCACTGCAAGGTCGCCAATTCAATTCCCAATCAGGGCACATGCCCAAGGTTTCAGGTTCAATCCCCAGTTGAGGTCCACACAGGAGGCAGCCAATCAATGTTTGGCTCTCACATTGATGTTTCTCTCCCTCTCCCTCTCCCTTCCTCTCTAAAAATCAATCAAAATATTTTTAAAAATTGTGCTTGGTGCATATTATAACCATTACACTTACTATACATACTTTGGAAAATACAGAAAAGCACATACAAGAAATTAAAATTTTCTTCATCCCATCATCCAGTGGTTACAATTAAGAATTGATTTACTCCCTCCTGTTGTTTCTTCTTTGCATTGTCAACCCAAATATATAAATACTCTTTGACTTACGATATTTTTGACTTAGGATCGGGTATTGGGGCCATAACCCCATCATAAATATAAAATTCATTTAATACCTAACATCAAAGCTTAGCCTAGCCTACCTTAAATGTACTCAGAACACATACATTAGCCAGCAATTGTCTTGTTTCATTTTAGGAATAATTGTCTTCCTCTTCACACCAGAAGCAGGAGACACAGGTTGGTATTTTGTAGACATGATGGGATGCAAAAACCAAAACATAATATCCAAAAAATGCTGACAACACTACATAGTAGAGTATCGGTTGTTCACCCTCATGATCACGTGGCTGACTGGCCACTGCCCAGCATCACAAGAGAGTAAGTATGTACCACTTATCATTAGCCCGGGGAAAACGAGAATTCAAAATTTGGAGTAGGGTTTCTACTGCATGCGAATCATTTGCACACCATCATAAAGTCGGGAAATCATAGGGATGTTGTATGTATTTTAAAAAATTAGGATCATACTGAAAAGGCTGTTTTCTTTTTACTTCCCCACACCCCTCACTTAGCATATGTCCTGAACATTTTCCCATCATTAAATTGCCTTCTACAGCCCCACTTCATGGTTGCTAGTATCCGTCTACAGCTGTTAATCACAGCAAACATTTATGTATATGTATAGTTTATATCATGCTTTAGAACTTTATAATGTTTACATTGTGCTCATATGTGCTCAATGCTGTCCATATAGTAACTCATTTAATGTCCACAACAACTACATGAACTAAGTCTACTATTGCGACCCCAGACAGAGGAAGAAGCTGAGGCACAGAGAATGAAGGCAAATGGTCACACAGATGCTAAGTGATGGGGCCAGGACTCACGCCCAGGCAGTCTGGCTCCAGAGTCCACCCTGCCTCTGAAGTGCCCTCATTATGGGCAGAAATGGGACAGGGATGATCCTGGAAGGCAGACCAAGAGGTGGCAGGAAGGCCAGCTGACTCTGAGCCCGGCGGGTAACTGTTACTGGGCCGTCTGGGCGTCTGTCATGTCATTCTCGGGAGCCCATAGTGGAGAAGGTGGTCATGCCTGCCTGGGTGGCCACGTGCACCTGCGTGCACCTGCAAGGAGCGCTGGGAATCCATTTAACCTGGAACTCCCATAGCTGCAGGTACATGAGCGGGGTGGTCCTCTTCTGCCCCAATTCCCGGCCCCCTTGGTCTCAAGCACCAAGCTCTAGAAAGGGGACTGACCCAAGCTGCCGTGGCGATACGGGCCAAAGCCTCCACAGCCAGGCTTCCCTGGCCAATGGCAGCCTCGGCAGCAAGAGCGGAACACAGACCTGGGCTCCCAGAAAAGGCACACCCTCCCCTGGGCTTCTTACAGGACAGGAGGAAGGAAAGAGAGTGGAGACATCAGGCCAGGCCGGAGGTGTGTTGTGCAAGTGTCCATGAGGCTCCTACTAGGGGGCTGGTTGCTATCCATGCTTCCAACTGGAGATCAGGACACCCAGTTATACAGACGGACTGCGCTCTACCTGGCCAGCCCTCAGCGCTGGAGATGCGGCACTCTGCTCCCTGATGCATACGTAACACCACGATGGATGCGCTCACACAGGCAGGCAGAGGGCACTGCTGGTGGGGCCAGTGGCCCACAGCCAGCTGTCCGAACCCAACTCCTAACTCTACTGTGCCGTGGCTGCATAACCTTGGGCTCCACAGCTTCCGTGAGTTCTTTATCACGAGCCACCTCCAGGGACAGGAGCTGGGACATCCACTGTGCCCGGGGCAGGATGTGTCCATGGTAAGCTGGCCCTGCCATTTCAACCATTTCCACGTAGGCATTTCTGATTGATTCTTTTGGATAAACTTCCAAATGCGGAACAGCCAGGTCAAAGGGTATTTTGCAAACCTGCTGCGCCACCTGGATGGCCCTCCTTGTTACCGCTGCCAGGCGGGGCAGAATCACCTGCTCTGACCCTGGCAGGGCAGGACTGGGCGGGGCCTGAGACTCCGTACTAAGGCGGTGCTGATGCCGCTGGTCTAGGACCACATTCTGAGTAGAGAGGGGCGCAAGATGGAGGGTGCGCCAGGCGCTCACAGTTCTTGCCATCCCCTCCTCGCAGGAAGCCTGGTGCTCAGTGGGGCGGGACAGACCAGGGACCCAGAGAGTGTGTTCCTGGCTGGCTGGTATGGAGCCGCGGGGGCTGGAGAAGCCGGTCCTGGCACCCTGCCCGCGTCCGCACAGCTCCTGCCCTCCCCGAGGAGCCTGAATCGCTGCCATTAGCCGCCAGCCCAGATGGGCTGTTTATGCGCCAATTACTGCGAATCTATTCCGCCCAGAGAGGATTGGTGAGGCTGGTTCTCTGCACTGAGGCCAGGCAGCGGGGGTCCAGCCTTGCGCGAGGCGGGCCTTCCCTGCAGCCTCCCAGCCTTCGGTGCGGCCCTGCGGCGCTGGAGCGGCGAGAGCACGGCGGGCCGAGGGAGACCCCGTCTGGACGGGAGCGTCTGTGCAGCGCCAGCAGCTCTCTCCGCCGCCTGGGGAGACGGTTTGCTGGGTTTCTGCTCCACCTGAGAGGCTGCAGATACCACTGCGTACCTTGGGCGGAAACGGGGGTGTGGGAGGAAGTAGAAGGAGGGGGGGGCGTTTGCACAAACACCCAACAACTTTAATCCAGGAGAAAGCTGGGGGAGAGCACAAAACACTTAGTGTTTTGCTTTTCACATGAACCAGATAAAATTGCTGAGCTGAGTGAGACCAGTTTTGCCTTCTGAAAGGGCAATTTCATATGGTTCACTATTCACCCTCAGTGCAAAGCTTCAGGGTCGTTTTTACAAGTAGCCCATTCTCAGGACAAGCAATGTCGGCACATTTGTACACCATCACTTCTTGCTCCCAACATTTACTGTATGTCATGGAATTTAAGGTGCCACCAAACGTGAGGTGCTCTGGGCCCCTCAGTCCCACTGCCAGCTGGGCAATTCCTCTGGGGACCTTTAAGACTCAGGGCCCCATTTTCTCTTCCCAGCATTTCAGAGCTGCTGTGCTCCATGGCGAGCTTCCAACCGCCACATGTCTGTGAGGACCGATGAGCCAGCGCAGGACAAAGAGCCCCACACGGCCCGGCATCTGTCTTGTGTCAGTGGGAGCTGGCCTCATCTCTCTCCACCAAGACCTCGCTGGCAGGTCCGTCCCTGGGAGAGCAGTGCGGTGGAGTGGCCGGCCCCAAACTGAGAAGCTGGGGTGGGTGTGGGGGAGGGGGCCGAGCTCTGTCTGATCCCGGAAACAGACAAAGATGCCAATAAGTAGATAGCTTACGGACTCCCCTGGCCCTGACCTTCCAGAGTAAGGAGGTATCATCATGCTGTGGCCACGCTGGAGGAACAGGGTGGACCCCCTCCCAAAGGTGATGAGCTGCACAGCACCAGGAGGGCAGGACCCGTGTGTTATTCCTGTGATGAGGCTTCTGGGAGAGCAGGGCCGCCTCCCAAGTTTTTCTAAAATGACTTGAGGGAGCAGAGAAATGAGACTGGCCTGGGGTCTTATTGAGGTTGGAGTGGGGTCACGCAAGGAGTTGAATGGAGCTGTGTGGTTTGAATCCCCTGCAATGAGGTGGGGAGCACCTGGGACTTCCTGACAGCCTGCCTGGATGTGGGGAAAAGAGAAAGCAGGGTGAGGCCTAAAGGCTCCCAGCACCCAGGATTTGAAATGGAGTCAGTCTGCTTCCCATCCACAGGCCCGCTTCCTGGTTCCAGATGAAAACACTGGCCATCCTGTGTTTGGCATGACTCTCATGACATGCATCACATGCTACTTATGTGCACACACGTGCACATACACCCTGCAGGGAGCATGATGACCCCTGTGAGTCTCCAGCGTATTAGCATGTGGGGTACATTCCGCCCACCTGTTCCCAGAGCAACCTCACAGCAGTCCCACTGACAAAATACACATCCGGTCCTAAAGTATGAACAGTTCCACATGTACCAGCCACCCATGTACCACTACCCAGGTTGCACAAATGTTCATCATTTGCACATCTGTTTAGGAGTGCTTTTATTTTAAAAAAATATATTTTATTGATTTTTTACAGAGAGGAAGGGAGAGGGATAGAGAGTTAGAAAAATCGATGAGAGAGAAACACCAATCAGCTGCCTCCTGCACACTCCCCAATGGGGACGTGCCTGCAACCAAGGCACATGCCCCCGACCGGAATCGAACCTGGGACCTCCGAGTCCGCAGGCCGACACTCTATCCACTGAGCCAAACAGGTCAGGGCTAGGAGTGCTTTTTAATGGGATCAACATTAGAGAGTTGAAGCTCCACCCCATCCTTTCCCTCCCACCCGGCCCAGAGGCGACCTCCTACTGAGGTTACTGCACACTAGCCCTGTGCCTGTTTCCCACCTGTGCCAACGCCCAGAAACCCCATGCCTTAGACTCTGTGTCACAGAGTTTGCATAAAGATGAGCACACTGTTCAAACCCTTTAGCAGAGAAAAGAGATTGGCCTCATCTTTCTTCACTCAATAAAACATTTTAGGTTTATTCATGTTGATCCATGCAGTTCTCAGTTATTTTTGAACTAGAGGCCCAATGCACAAAGATTGGTGCAAGAATGGGCCTCCCTTCCCCTGGCTGCTGGCACCGCCTTCCCTCTGGCTGGAGCTGCCTTTCCGCCTTCCCACAGTGCCCAGAGGCCTGGGGTAGCTGGGGCGGTGCAGAAGGCCTGCATCATCGCCATGGCCGCCCCCAGTCGCTTGGCACCTGTGTATGCAAATTAACCTGTCATCTTTGTTGGGTTAATTTGCATACTCATGCCTGATTGGCTGGTGGGTGTCACAAAGGTATGGTCAATTTGCATCTTCCTCTTTTATTAGTGATCATTGACATAATTATTAGTACATTATTCCACTGTGTAACTAAACCCCACCTTCTTAACTAGTTTGTATCCTGATAAGCTTTTGGTTGTTTCTAATTTATGCTTATAATCATTGTTTTTTAGATGAAGAGGACAAGACCACTCAGGAAGTGACAGGCCAGGAGATGAGCACAGATCAGACTCCAAATCTCCAGTTCCTCTACTTCATCAGCAGAGCATCACACGCCGAGTGGAGCCTCGGCAAAACCAACATACCTGTGTTGAGGTCACCTGACTGGTGGTCTTAAAGATGTGTCCATGCATTCTCAAGAGGTGGAGCTTGATTTTCCTGCCCTTGATCATGGGCTGGACTCAGTCACTCCCGTCTAACAACTAGGACATGGCAGGAGTGGTGCCATGTCACTTCTGAGATTAGGTTATAGGAAGCCTGGCTTCTGTCTTAGCCTCTCTCTTTCTCATCACTCACTCTGTGAGAAGCCAGGTTCCATGCTGGGAAACTGCCCTATGGAGAGACATAGCAAGGAATGGAGGCCTCCCACCCACAGCCAGTGGGGACCTGACACCTACCAACAACCACAGCTCAGTTGAAGTCTCGCATGACATCCCTGACTGCAACCACATGAGCCAGAACCACTCAGGCAGCTCCCAGATTCCTGACCTGCAAAACCATGGATAATGCATGTTTGTTTTTTTAAGCTTCTGAGTCTGGGGATATTTGTCATACAGCAGCAGGTAACTAATACCCTCGTTTAGCATCAACCAGAGGCCAGGAGGTAGAATGCAGGTGGACTTGGGCATCCAGCTGGCTTCACCACCAACAGCCTCAAAGTATCTCTTCCTCATAGTGTCCTGGCCTCAGAAGGCATGTGATGAACCAGAAGCCACCAGCATCCCCATCACAGCTTGCTGAGCTGTGGCCCCCTCACACGAGCTGAGCGCCCGGATGGCATGTCTGTGTAAGCACCAATGGTAAACACGCCCCCTTCCAGCCCTCCTGCAACCCTGCCAATTCCCTCCAAACCCCAACTGGCTGCCCTCCAGAGACTGTAATACTATGAAGTAAACTCAGACCCAGCTCCAGTCTGCAGGGAGCTAGTTCCCAGTTGAACTTTCTTCCCGAATATAAATTATTGACACAGAATCTGGCACATGAAGAGTTTTGGAATTTTCCTCCATGTTATGAAGTTTTGGAGTCTGATGGGCCTAGATTCCCAATCCTCCTCCCCTCACCGGTTGCGGGGGTGATGGGGTTGGGCAAGTGAGGCTCGCACACTCGGGGTCCTGCAGTGCAGGCTTGTACCCGAGAGGGAGCGCCCCCTGTCCTTGTGGCCCTGGTTTCAACTTTAGATCATGCTCATGTGTACCCATGTGTGTACACATGTGTGTGGGTGTGAATGTGTGTATGTTCATGAATGCTCCTCTCTGTGTGTGAATGCTTGTATATTTGTGTATGTATTTGTGTATATACGTGTATATGTAAGTGCATGTGTGTACGCATGTGTATTTGCATATTTGTAAGTGTATATGTGTGCCCATGTGTGCATTGTGTATGTGTGTGCATATGTATATATAAGCAAGCGTGTATATGTGGGTGGGTATGTGTATGTTGGTAGGTGTTACATGTATAAATGTACATGTGTGTATATGTATGTGTGCATGAATGTGTTGTGCGTGTATATGTGTGTGTGTGCATGTTGCACACCTGGCAGTAGCTATTTGAGCACTTATGGGCCCACATCATTCTAAGAACTTTACATTTACTCCTGTGATGTAGTTCTACCATTATCCCCACTTTGCAGATGAGGGAACTGGGGCTCAGAGAGGCAGAATGGTTCTCCTAAAGTCACACGGCTGGTAGACCTGGGACCAGGGTGCAAAGCCAGACAACACAGCTTAAGAGCTCACACTCTGAACCTCTGAGTCACGTATTTGAAGATGTAGACAAACCTATTTCTCCTTCTGAGCCACGCAGCAGAGTGACGCTCTCGCCCACCATCTTCCCTTTTGTTTCAGCCCCTTTGCAGTTTAGGACAAGGAATCCGGGTGTGATCGGTGCATAGGCTCCCTTTACAGCCACGGGGAAGGACTCCAAGGAGAGAGCGACTCCCCCAAGCTCACATGGCCCCGGCAGTCATGCCTCCAGACCTGCCTGGAGCCTGGGGGAGCCAGAGGCCGAGGTGGGACCCTACATGCCCTCAGACTGAAGAGCTGGCTGTTTGCAATCCAGCTGCACAGCTGTGTCCTTCCTCGGGCTGGCCACCAGGACCAACTCCGTTGCTCTGAAGCAGCCTCTGCCCACAGCACACAGGGCACACAGGGCGGCCACTCCCCAGGCACCTCCCGCCTGACCATTCATCCTCCCCGAGGGCCGGTTTCTTTTTTCTCCTCACTGCAAGCTTTAGTGGGAAGGGAAAGAAAAGAAAAAGGCCGGAGGAGACCAAAAGGCAGGGGGCAGTGCCCCCAGTGAATATATTTAGCCCGAGGAGAGGAGTGAGGCTGCTCCTTCTGAGCCTCAGGCCTCACCCGCCTGCCTGCCGGTGGGATCACGGAGCGGAGGAGGACACAGCCTGCGGCGACAGCTGCCCGCGCTCCTCCCCTTTGGCCGACAGACAGGCTGGCCTTGGCCAGAAATTATATGTCTTGAAGCTTTTCCTGAACCAGAAGCCCCAGGACAGCGCCGGTTTTGTGGTTGTTGTTGGAATTCTTGAAATCAGCTTGCACTTTTTCCCCCCTTTGATTTTTAAAACTGCGTTTCATTATGTAATACATACTTATTGTAGAAAACGAGAAACTATAAATAAGCATAAAGAAGAGTTTAAAACCTCCCAGTTCCACTACGAGGAAATAAACCAACTGGATCCACACATAACAGAGATGACCCTCACCGGCAAGAAGCCAGACCCTCCCAGGCGTGCCATTACTACTGAGTTCAAACAGACCCAACTACCCTGCGGTATGAGAAGCCGGGTGGCGGCCGCCCTGGGAGAGGGGACATTCTACTGCTTGGACTTTCCCCAGCGTCTGCACTTGTGAAAACACACCAGGCTGCGCATCTATGATCTGTGCCCGTTTCCATGTGTATGTTCAAGAAAAGCTTTACTAAATAAAAACTTGCCCCTTTCTATTCCCAACGGATCACCAATATTAACATTTTTGGGGGTTTTCTTATAGGCCATTTTCCCATACATATATGCATATTTTTTCATGGAAAGATACAGTTTTCCTCTACCTCCTGTGTTTTCCCGGGGAGGCAGTGAATGCAGAAATCAGACTGTGGGGGCCAAGAGGGCAAGGTCCCACCCCGAACCTCCAACCCAGCGGCCCCCCTCCGCGGTGGTTGGCGTGAGGGCAGTAGTGAGCACTCACTAACCGTGAACTCTTATTCTCCATTTGCTCCTTTTACTTCCTCGAATGCAAACATCTTTCCAAATCAAGAAATCACTCTTGTGCCTGAATATAAGGGAGCCCCCAATACAGGGAATTGCCCCATCAAATCCTCCACAATGTTTCTGGCCCAACTTGAATATAGAAATGTTTTGGATGTCAATGAAATAGTCACAGGAATATGTATACATTTAATTCATTAAAAATGCATTTTTTTAGAATCATAAGTGAAATCAAATAGAACGTGTGGTAGAGACTGGCGAGTTGTCCATCAAGCCGTTTCCCTCTTCCTCCTGGAGGTGCAGACTGCCTCCCTTTCCCAGCCACCCTGGCAGGCAGTACAGACCCAAGACGGAGGCTGTCCAGTGGACTGTGGCAGTGATATGTCACATCATTTCTGGGCCTGGTCTCAGAAACCTTCCGAGTCCAGCCTTTCCACGCTCACACCCCATCTGCTGGCTGGACGCTGGATCCAGCCCAGGATGCTGAGCCCCACGGGATGCGGGATCCCTAAAGACCCCCCAAACTCCCAGTCGAATTTAGGTGAGAAAGAATGACCCCATGGCGTCGCTTCACATGATTGTCTTAGTTGTTTGGTGCGCTGGTTGACGCCTCCTAAATCAAGACATTAATTTAAATCAATGCTTTTTTCACTTCATATTTTCTTAGTCAATTTTAGTCAGCTCCGTCACATGCATTGTCAACATCGCGTCTTTATCTTCAAGAACCACTTCCTGAGTCTTCAAACCCAGTTTTCCAAAGCACAGCCTCTTGCTTTCCCTTGAGTCCTATGAGATTGTCATTCATTCAGGGCATTGGTGGCAATGGCTTTACCAAGATACACATCTCTATTACAGAATATTAGGGCCGTTTTCCTCCATTTGACTTGTAGGCTGAGATCCTTGGTCTTCACAGCCTGAGCACGTACAGTATTCCTTTCGAAGCGGATCTTTAAACAGCTTATTCACGGTGACATCTACACTTGTCAGGTCCTCCGGGGAGAAGGCTGGCTGGATCTAAGCTAATTGTGAGGGCCCTTTTCATTGCTTCCCTCCAGTTACCCCCATAAGGATCTGTATCTAGCCTTGTTTGAGGTCATTCCAAACAAGGTGTCTCCCCCAAATGAATTTAGTTGTTCAAAATAAAATAATTGAAAGACTGACTTATACAGACACCATGATTAGATGAGTTTATTTTTAAACTGAGCTCTTCTATTTTTGTTATTATTTACTCTTATTTTGGAGATTTTCAAACATACAAAAGTAGGATGGAGTGTGTGATGGACATTGGTACATACACCACCCAGTTTCCACAGTGACGGATATATAGCCCCATGTTGTGTTGTCTCTCCCATGTATAACACACACCCTCTGTTGAAAGGAATCCATTTCCCCCACTGTTTTATTGGTTTACTTATTTGCATATAGTTGGTATGCAACAGTTGTTATTTGTTGACTTTTTTATAACAGCCTTTCTGACTGATGTGAGATCTCATTGTGGTTTTCATTTGCCCCGTGATGGTGAGTGATGTCTTTAAATATGTCTGTTCCCCACCTGTGTACTCCTTGGGGAAAATGTCTTTTCTGCTTATTTTTAAAAATCAGATTGTTTATTTTCTTATTATCGACTTGTATGAGTTTCTTATATATTTTGAATACCAATCCCTAATCAGATACATCATTTGAGAAAATATTCTCCCAGTCGGTATGTTGCCTTTTTGTTTTGTTTATGGTTTCCTTCTCTGTGCAGAAGATTTTTAGTTTGATGAAGTTCCATCATTGATGTTTCTGTCTCTCTCGCTCTTCTTTCCTCTCTGAAATCAATAAAAATCTATATTTTAAAAATGTCTGTGAAGTGTTGAACACAGTAAGTTCTGATTAATATTATTTTTATCAATAATCTCTTTTCTAATATTTTAAAAGCTGGGGGGGGGGTCAAGCTGGATGACAGAGATGCTCCATTTTAATCTGTGCCATGACATCCCCTCAAATGGAGGAGCTGGCGAGGGGCACTCAAGCCCAATGGCTTCCCCTCAAGAATTCAGCCACATCTTCAGCCATTACTCCAGGGAGCGCTGTTGGCATCCCAAGGCAGGATAGCTCTACATATTTGATGCCCAGAAATTGCAGAATGTTTAACTTCCCCACCTCCTGCCTGCTAAATGCCAATAGTACCACCACGTCACTGGGTCAGCCACAACAGCCCAGACAAAGACTGCGGATGAGTTGGTTCTTATGCACCTTCTGCCCCCAGAAATGCCTGTGGGAGACCTCGGCTTGGGAGAACCAGGGTCCTGTGGTCAGGAGAGTGAGGGCCAAGACTGTCCCTTGTTTGCTCGCCAGTGTCCCAACACCTTCATTTATACCCACAGTCTGGAGTCACCCTCACCAATGCTTTCTGTGCCTGGCTCCACCTCACTGTTACAGGCAGACTGTGTCCCCCAAAAGTCATATGTTAGAGTCCTAACCTCCCAGGACTTCAGAATGTGACCATATTTGGACACAGGGTTTCTACAGAGGTCATCAAGTTAAAATGAGGTCACATGGGTGGGCCCCAATGCAAAAGGACTGGTATCCTTATAAGAGGAGATTAGGACACAGGGGAGTGCATAGTGGGAGGACACCGGGAGAGGATAGCCATCTGCAAGTCAAGCCTGGGACAGACTCCTCCCTCACAGTCCTCAGGAGAAACTATTCCTACTGACACCTGCTCTCGGACTTCCAGCCGCAGGGACTGTGGGACATTCCATTTCTGCTGTTTAAACCACCCTGTCAGGAAACAAGCCCGAATCCCGCCATGTAAAGGCAGGTGGTCTGAGAGGCTTGCCTGAGGAAGAAACGCCTTGGAGCCAGGCTGCATGCAATCTGAGGTCTTGCACTCAGCTCAGACCTCGGATACCCAGCCAGTCAGATGCCCGCTGTGGGCAGAGCCATCTGTCCCCGAACACAAATAAACCAGGCCCGTTCTGGTAACAGCGCGGTCCAGTCTGAGAGAAGGGATTTCTGACTTGAGCCCATCCAAGCTGGTGCTGGTGTTTGAGTAAACTGAGGAATGATGTGAGATTTCATGTTAAAGAATCAAAGCTATTTTCTTTCTCTTGTTAAAAATTCACATTCAATAGTTCATGTAGGGAATTCACCTGGGAAGCATATTCTTAGAATTCAGACACAGGGTTTATGATTTTTATTTTCACCTTGACAATCTAATACCACCTACCTTCCAGAAAAGGGTTCCGTCAGGAAGACCCCATCAAATAAGTTAAGTTTAGGAGGGAAAAGCTCCCCTTCCTTCCTCCCTCCCTCCCTCCCTTCCTCCCTCCTTCCCTCCCTTCTTTCCTTCCTTCCTTCCTCACTCCTTCCCTTCCTCCCTCCCCCCCTCCCTCCCCTTTCCTTTTTGACTTCCAGTGAATGTTCAAGGCCCTGGTATCTGATGGTGAACGAGACATGGCCTTGCCCTTGAGGAGCTACACATTAGCAGGAGAAACAGACCACTAAAGAGATAGGGACTGTATGCCACAGTAATTAAATCTTGTTATCTTCACACCATAACCGGTTTGGCTCAGTGGATAGAGCGTCGGCCTGCGGACTGAAAGGTCCCACGTTTGATTCTGGTCAAGGGCATGTACTGCGGAATGATAAAACTTTGCTGAGGCTGCCTACAGCACGAGCCACGATCATGTTTTGGTTCACATGGGTTTTCCTTTATATCCAAGTTTGTGACAGCTTTCCTCTCCCTTTTTTTCTTTCTTTTCTTCCCTTTTTGCTCCCTCCCTTCCTCCCTCCTTCCCTCCCTTCTTTCCTTCCTTCTTTCTCACCTTCCTTCCTTCCTTCCTTCCTTCCTTCCTTATTTCCTTCTTTCTTCTTGTCAAATATATGTCTCAGAGTTTGGCCAACTTTTTCTGTAAAGGGCCAGTTAGTAAACATTTTTGGGTTTGCAGATATATGGTCTCTGTTAAAACTATTGGACTCTGTGATTGTAGAACCAAAGCAGCCGGAGCAATATGTAAATGATGGGCATGGCTGTGTTCCAATAAAACTTTAATTACAAAAACGGGCAGTGGCTGGATTTGGTCTGCAGGCTATAATTCGCCAACTGCTGATGCAATTCATCTAAACTCAGAGAGAGAGAAGTGTCCACCTTGATCAGCTACCTCAGCCGTAGGTATAAAAAGACCTCTTGGCCAAGAGCTTGAGCCCGAGTCAGTGCTGGGGTACACCTTCTGCCCTGGAGGTCAGCAGCTGTGACTCTAGGTGACTTTAGGACATGTTACTTGACTGAGCCAGAGAGTTTAGGACAAACTTCTCTGAGCCAGTGCTTGGTAGTGAAAGGGACTTAGTAGTCCCTGTTCTGGGGGTCACTGTGAAAATAACTGGGGCTGATATGTGTGAGGGGCTCAGCCCAGTGGCTGACATAGGAATGGTTGGGGGCCTACAGTTATTAAAGCAGGCAGCCCGCCAGGAAGAAGGGTGGCTTCTTCTTTAGCTGGGAGATGGGCATCCCTCTGAGCTTGGAGAAGGCGCGCGAGGGAGGCAGAGGTAATTAATAAACCAGGGCCCGCTGGGGCCGGAGGGAGTTGAATTGAGAGCAGTTAGGAGGAGGCAGACAGGAAAGCAGGGAAGCTCCATCCTTTGCTGGTAACTTCCAGTGGCTCTTTTTTCTAAGGCTTGTCTCTCCCTCTCAGTTATGCTGTCCATACTGGCAGGGACAAAGGGAATTTTTTACGACCGTGTCCCCAGGTCTTAGCACACATGGGGCAGGTGCCCATGAAGGGATAGGTGGGAAGTAGGGAGAAAAAGAAAAGGCTTATTGTACACTTGAAACCTATATAATTGTATTAGCCAATATCACCCCATGAAAAATTACCCCAAAAAAGAAAGAAAGAAGAGAAAAGGAAAGGAAAGGAAAGAAGAGAAGAGAAGAGAAGAGAAGAGAAGAGAAGAGAAAAGGAAAGAAAAGAAAAGAAAAAAGAAACCCCATGAAAAATTACCCAAAAAAGGAAAGAAAGAAAGAAGAGAAAAGAAAAGGAAAGGAAAGAAGAGAAGAGAAGAGAAGAGAAGAGAAGAGGAAAGAAAAGGAAAGAAAAGAAAAGAAAAAAGAAAAGAAAAGAGAAAAGAAAGACTTCCTCCTGGGAAACCAAGAAAAAATGACAGCTCATCTGGGATGGGGTGGAGGGAGGTTCCGGGGAAGAGAAAGGGACTAGCGAGGAAAAGCATCCGACAGAACTGCAAAACAAGTGCACTGTGAACCATATTTGGGTCCTGGTTTTAAGAAATTACATAAAGACATCACTGGATAAATTTGAACATGGCTCAGGTAGTGATGATATTAAGGGAATATTTGTGTTAGGTATCTCACTGGCATCATGGGCACTTTCTTTTGGTCTTTATCAGTCAGAGAGCATACAAGAATATGTACATGCAAATGACACAACGTCTGGAATTTGCTTTAAAACTTGGGGGTAAAAAGAAGAATGGAAACCAGTTGAAACAAGATTGGCAAAATGGCAAAATGTTGAGTTGAAGCTGGTGACAGCTACATAGGGTTAATTATGCTCTTTTCTCTACGTTTGTGTATGTTTGAAATAGTCTGTAATAAAAGGTTAACAATAGTTTTTCTTAAAAAGCATTGGATCATAAGTTTAGAAATCTGCTATATGGCATAGTGCCTATAGTTAACGGTACTGTATTGTGCACTTTAAATTTTGTTAAGAGGGTAGGTCTCATGTTAAGTGTTTCTACCACCAAAAACAAAGAACCCAAAAAGCAACAAGAAAAGGGCACGAAACCCTAACCGGTTTGGCTCAGTGGATAGAGCATCAGCCTGCGGACTCACGGGTCCCGGGTTCGATTCTGGTCAAGGGCATGTACCTTGGTTGCGGGCACATCCCCGGTAGGAGGTGTGCAGGAGGCAGCTGATCGATGTTTCTAACTCTATTTCCCTCTCCCTTCCTCTCTGTAAAAAATCAATAAAATATATTTTAAAAAAAGAAAAGGGCATGAAGAAATATTTGGAGGTGATGGCAACTTTTTATTACTTAACTAGGGGCCCAGTACATGAATTTGTGTACCTGGAAAGTGTGGTGGGCACAGGGGCAGGTCTTGGCCCATCTTCTGCGCCCCTGCCCGGCCCTCCCGCCGCGGTCCCCAGTCCCCTGCTGGTAGCCCCACTCCCACCGCTGCTGCTCCCATGTGCTGATGGGATGGCGCTGGCCCCGCTCACACCCACTGATGGCACTGAGCGACTGGGGCCGGTGCCAGGTGCTGGCAGCAGGTACGAGCAGGGCTGGCACCACAGCAGATGCAAGTGCTGGGCAGGACCGCAGTGTGTGGGAGCAAAGAATTTTCCGTAACCACCAGAGGCTTGCCCCGATGACAGCAACCAGCACCCTGCCTTGGTCTGGCATCCCCGCTCACCTGCTCCACCATCCCGCCATGGCTGATGCCCACCATGTTCCATGCTCTGCAGCCTGCTGCTGATGCCTGCCATGTTCTGTGAGAGTCCCCTAGTGGTCAGAGCACGTCATAGCAACCAGTTGTTTGGTTGGTTGGTTGCTCCCCATTCGGTCTATTTGCATATTAGGGTTTTATATATGTAGATGGGGGTGATGGTTTCACAGGTGTGTGCATATGTCCAAACTCAAATTATGTACATTAAATATGTGCAGGTTTTCGTATGTCAATTATACCTCAATAAAGTTTTCTTTTTCTTTTTAAAAAGAGCAAGGGACAGAGCTAAAGGTAAAAAGATCACTGGAACTGTGTTGGGTGCACAGCTCCTCGGATGCCGGGCATTAATGATGAAGACATGAGAAGTCATAGGCACATACAAGAGATTTTATTGTAGATCAAGTGCCATTGCTGCTACAGGAGCCATCAGACAAAGTAGTCTTCAAAGTAGCCCACAAGAGCAGTCACTAAAGCACAGAGCAGCCCACAACTGGCTGGTCAGTGGCAATTTATGTATCTGCTCAAACAGAAGAGGCCTTGTGCCGATTAGTGACGTTCATGCCACATTAACATAAACAGGTTACATAAGGGTGCGCTTGTGCTGTACATACATTGCTCCTACTGAGTCATTGTCCTCGCACTTGCATGGAGCCAAAGGGGCCTTTCACCCTAATTCTGCTGTGTCCTTGCCTGCACACATGCATGTGGAAAGTTGGCCTTGATCATCTGGCGTGCTCTAATTCGGGTTCCCGGAAACTGCCACTGGGTGTGTCCACTCAGGCAATAGTGCCCAGTCCAACAGACTAGTGTCCCCTTCCTAGCAAATAACTTCACACCCCCATCGCTGATAGGTGGGAGATAGGGAGGTGAGGCCTGTTCTGGGGGTCACTGTGAAAAAGGGGTGATATTGGCTAATCCCCCATGTCAGTCCCGCTGAAATGAATGCATAGAAGCCCAACAATTTCCTCAACTCCACTTAATGGCCAGCTGCAATTTGCCACAGATCTAAAAGGAAAGGAATTAATCTACATATATAAAAGCCTAAGCGACCGTTATGCCTGAACGACCGGAATGACTGGAAGGACCGAAAGACCAGTTGACGGTCACTATGACTCACACTGACCACCAGGGGGCAGACACTCAATGCAGGAGCTGCCCCCTGGTGGTCAGTGCACTCCCACAGCAGGAGCGCCACTCCGCCAGAAGCTGGCTCAGCAGGAGCCTCTCCTGCCTCCGTGGCAGTGCTACCTCAGAGCTGGCGAGCGCAGCTGCGGCAGCAGGAGCCTCTCCTGCCTCCGTGGCAATGCTACCAGGCGGTGGCAGCAGCAGCAGGCTCAGTGGGGCTGGGATGAGCAGCAGCGGAGCTGCACCCAGCCCTGGCTGGCTGGGGCTCCTCCCTGGCCACCTGCAGCGTCATCACTGCTACATCCCTCAGGGTGCGACACTGGGGCTGAAACCTGGCAGTGCGACATCTCCCTGGAGGGTCCCAGATTTCGAGAGGGCACAGGCCAAGCTGAGGTACCCCACCTGTGCACAAATCCGTGCACCAAGCCTCTAGTAGAAACATAAAATAACATGTTTTTCAATGTGGCGATGCTCATCTGTGTCCCTCCTCCCCTGGGAAGAGGGAAGGGACCTATCAGCTGCTTGTGTGCATGCACAGGTTCACACAAGCATGACAGTAGAGATGGCATCTGACCCAGGTGTGGAGAGTGGGACCCACCTTCCGGTCACATGGCTTTTCAAATGGTGGAAACCTCTTGACAAAGTTCTGAACAAACGCAATATCCCCACCATTAGCAAAATAGTTGCATGCCTGGTCTTTGTGGGTAGTCTCTGGATTTCGCTCACACTACAGAGCAGTTAGGAGTCTTAGCCAACAGGCTCGCACCCTACCTGGGGACTGAAAGGCCCATTGGCAGAAAATCTTGATTTACATGAATTCCTGCCTCGGTGCCTGCATGGCATACACACACATCAAACTTCAGGTAAACCTCTGATTTCCCCCAAAGGACTAAGGGAAGAATTTTCATGTATCCAGACCACCTGCCTCTCTTATCCAGACCACCTGCATCTCTTATCCAGACCACCTGCATCTACTATCCAGACCACCTGCACCTACTATCCAGACCACCTGCATCTACTATCCAGACCACCTGCACCTACTATCCAGACCACCTGCATCTACTATCCAGACCACCTGCGCATACTATCCAGACCACCCACATCTAGAGGATTACCATCTTGGACCAATCCAGAGGCTAAGAATGCAGGACTGATTCTTCTCAAGGATATACTTTGAGCTGTAAGAACCCACAGCTTTGCTTTCTTCTTCAGTTTCCAGTTTGCAAACCCTAAGACATTTGACTAAATATTTATTTAAAAAAAATAGTTGCGTGCCTGGCAATGGTGCAGAGTAAATACTTACAAAACCATACTTCCTGTCTGTCTGTAAAATGGAGTTTGGTCCTAGACACACACAGTTATAAAGGATTTCTGCCTGCATGATTATATCACAGGATGTCCTAAAACACGTGCGTGTAGAATGCTGGTTGGGTGTCATGACCAGAATCTGTGCCTGGCACCCCCACGAGTGAGCAGCACCCCGGATCACTGTGACACACTACCTCCTTCCAGAAACTTTCAACTTCGTCCCTAGGGGAGGAAGTGCCCACGCACTGGGCAATCCACCAGGGTTTAGGTGTGCTGGCCGGGGCATCAACCAAGCGGCCCCCTTTTTTTTTTTTTTGGCCTTTTCCCAGTGATGGCGGCAGCCTGGAAGCAGGAGTGGATGGAGACAACAGCAGTGACCAAGGCTGGGACCTTCCAGCTACAGGTGCCAGGAGCTGCAGTGAACCCAGGTGGGCCTGGCTTCTCCGGGGCTTCTTCATGGGCGGGGATGGGGGGTGGAGAGAGCAGGTGGGAACCAGGAGGGGGGCCAGGCCACACCCTAGGGCTGACTCTAATGAGAAACAAGGAGGAGCTGTGGAGCCAGACTGCGGTGGACCTGAGCAGCCATCCCCGGGGCCCAGTGTGGTGGTTACTATTAACAATGGGAGGCAGGGAGGACAGAGGTCAGAGGCCTTGGAGGCCACTGTGAGGATTCCCAGAGTTCCATGGCTCAGGAAGCAAAACTCCAGAGCGAGATTTCAGAGTTTAAATCGTGTGAATGTTGAATTGAGCAATTAATGGGGCGGTCAGACGGCATGCGCTGTTTCTGGCCCATAACAGCCCTCAGGGTGGGTCTCAGCCCAAGAAGTGGCCTGGATCCAGGCGTCTCCTCCCGGCCTCACCCGGCCTCATCCATCTTCCTTCTGTGGAGGCCGCTGTGCCCACCACCACTGCTGGGTCAGCAAACCTGTCCCCTTGGCTGAACAGGACTCTCACTGAGTAGCCTGTGGTCCTTTTGTAAACACAAAATAATACCTATCGCTCCGGGGAACAATGGCCTCATCCAGGCCGAGACTAACTCAGAAGACAGATGACGCCGCACTGCCTTTATCTCAGAGGCCAGGAAGACTGACCCACCACCCAGGCTCCACGCTGCCAGGGGCACGGCCGCCACTGGGTGCTCACTTGTCACGTGGGTGTCCTCACGTGAAGGCCTCACCGCACGATGGGTGCCACCACTCGACATGAGGACGCACAGGCAGTCTGAGGGGCTAGCGCTGGGTGGACCATCCATGGCTGTGAAATCGCTCTGAGCGATCCGGGTTGGTGCTGAGAAGCAAATATTATCCCACTATCAGGTGGCTCCCCCTGCACAGGAGGCTCATTAGGGGTCAAATGAGTTAGAGGGGTAGTGAGCAGGGTGCCAGGGAAGGCTCCTGCTGGTGGGTCTCAGACACCACTGACCCACTCCCGGGGCCTCACGTAGGGTCATGCTGGGCTCACCAAGCATCACAGGGACAAGTCCCCTGAGCTGGGTTCCACCCTGCACGGCAGGAAGAAAAGGCCGTGATCTGTGTTCCAGATCCTTCTCTGGCCACCTGCAGTCTTTGTAGGCGGCGGGGAGTAGTGTAGAGATGCATTTCCCGCGGGGCTCATTGTGTCACTGAGGTGGGCTGAGTAATGGCCTTGCAAGGCTACACGGATTAGCGCCCTGCGCTGCTAGGATGTGTGGGCTCCAGTGGTGGGTGGCATCATCGTCCTCACCATCATATTATCACAGACCTGACCCCTCATCCCCATTCCATCTGGCTCTTGTTTAAAATTGAGCTCTTGCTATGTGCCCCACAACCTCACATGGTCCTACGGCAGTGATGGCGAACCTATGACACGCGTGTCAGAGGTGACACGCGAACTCATTTTTTTGGTTGATTTTTCTTTGTCAAATGGCATTTAAATATATAAAATAAATATCAAAAATATGTCTTTGTTCTACTATGGTTGCAAATATCAAAAAATTTCTATATGTGACACGGCACCAGAGTTAAGTTAGGGTTTTTCAAAATGCTGACACGCCGAGCTCAAAAGGTTCGCCATCACTGCTCTACAAGATGGAGACCTTCACAGCCGTGTGCAGAGGGGCTATCCCAGAGTTCCCTTTCCCGCTCCTGGGGCCCCATGGCCACCTGTGGAGCCCTGCCCAGAGGTGACCTGCTCCGGGGCGCCTTTCCCCACATCCCTTGGGGTGGAACAGACCCTCCCCCAGGTTTCCCACAACACATGGGTGTTGCCAAACCCCCATTCTGACTTGTGCAGGTAAGGATTCGGGACAGGGCAGTGTGGGGCACAGAGAGGCCCTGAGGGCAGCCAGTCCTGGGTCCAGGCCCCTGCCCCTCTACCCTGACATTCCCTCCTCCTCATGAACAGATGCAATGCTCACCTCTCCAGGAACTAGAGGCCAAGCAAGGCCATGAGGTCCTCCGCCCTAGCCCCACTCGCCCAGGCCACCAGCCACGAGGCTTCAATATTCTTCATTGACTGAATATGTTTATTCATTCAACTAATATTGATTAGTTGTCCACCGAGTGTAGGTCGCTGAGCTAAATGTTGAGCGAATGAAGAAAGAAAGAGAATCCATCCCTCCGAGCAGATCCCTGTGCTGATGGAAATGGAGCTGTCTGGGGAAGCTGTCCTTTCTCCCTCCCTGCCACTGGGGGGCCCACCAGCTCCGTGGATTCCGGCAGTCCCTGGCGGACAGGCACCCAGGCCAGGGCTGTGGGTCTCCCAGAACCAGTCATTCCTCAGCTCAGGACGATAAACACATTCCACGTGGCCTCCTCTGGGGGAGCCACAGCCCCGCTCACAGACTCGGAGGATTCTTGTCCAAAGGCCACCGTGCAGCTTCCCTGAGCTGTCCAGTTGACCCCATGCTCCTGTTGATAGGTAAACTGAGACCCAGGATGGGTGGGGACTTGCCGAAGTCACTTGGGAGTCAGGGGCAGAGTCCAAGCCCCTGATACTCAGCCAAGCACGGGTTCTGATGGACTCCAGGCCTCATTACAGCAAGAAACACGGCGCAGGCAGAGGCAGGCAGGCAGCCTGCACTGTGACTCTCCTCTCTGGGTGCGGGGTGGTGCCCATCGACATGTCCATGAGGGCTGCCCTGAACGTCCAATGTGTTGCACAGAAGCTCTGGTGACCCCGCTGGCCAGTGCCTGCCTGAATCCCTCTCTGCATTTGTTCAAGTGGCACCAGCCCCAGGAGCCTCCCTCGGTCCTGGGGAATTTCTCCACTTCAAAAGGCCCCATGAGTGCCTGAGAACCTTCCTGTCAGGCAGGCGCTGGCTTAAGCAGAACACGGGAGCTGGACAAGATTTCTGGCCAGGCCTCTGTGAAATTCCCTAGAAATGATGAAATTTAACCAAGCTCGGGCCCCTCATCGTTGCACCGATTGTCCCTCCCAGGAGACTCCTGCCACCGGAGAAGCATGGCACCTCCGGGTGAAGGGCCAAGGCCACGGGCAGCAAGTCCCACTAGTGCCTCTGGGCCAGACGCCCCTTCAGGCCCTGCAGTGGCCACTGTGTGCACGGTAGACCAAGGGGCCTGGACACTGCCCAGGCACTGGCTTTCCCGGGGCTGGTCACAGCATTACGGTAGGCACCTTCCCCCTCCAGCTGTGGGAAACTGTTTATTGCCTTCACTATCCGTTACGGTAGGCACCTTCCCCCTCCAGCGTCCTCCCCTGCGAGAAGACGCTGAGTTCTATGAGGCTTGCCCCTGGCCAGCACCCAGCGTCCTCCCCTGGGAGAAGACACTGAGTTCTATGAGGCTTGCCCCTGGCCAGCACCGTTTAGTGCGCGGCATGTTTTTTGGTCACAGAGATGACTGCTGGTGGGGATGTAAAATGGTGAGAAACAAGGCAGTTTCCCAAACAGTTAAACATAGAATCACCATATGACCTAGCAGTTCACTCCCAGGTTTATACCCAAGGAAAATGAAAACATACAAACATTTGTACAAAAACGTACATAATAGCTTACTCCTAATAGCCAAAAGGTGGAAACAACCCACGTGTTCATTCACTGATGAATGGATAAACAAAGTGTGGTCCATCCATACAATAGAATATTCATCAGCCGTAAAGAGGAGTGAAGGACTGATACATGCTACAACTTGGGAGAACCCTAAAAATATTATGCTGAGTGAAAAAGCCAGTTACAAAAGACCAAATAGTATATGATCCCATTGATATGAAATGTCCAAACCCATGGAGACAGAAAGTATATTAGTGTTTGCCTAGGGCTGGTGGGAATGTGGGGGTCGGGGTTGGGGTGACATTAGTCAAGTGCAGGGTTTCTTTTTAGGGTGATAGAAATGTTCTAAAATGGACTGTGGTGATGTTTGCACAACTCTGTGGATATGGAAAGCACCATTGAACTATACATGTTCAGTGGCTATATTGTATGGTCTGTGAATTATCTATACTAATAAAAGGATAATGTGCTAATTAGACCAGACATCTTCCAGACGACCTTCCGGAAGTCCTTCTGGGCAAAGCCACGGTGGCAGGGGCCAAGACAGAGGCAGTTAGGGGTGATCAGGCCAGTAGGGGAGAGCAGTTAGGGGGACAGGCCGGCAGGGGAGTAGTTAGGGGCATCAGGCAGGCAGACAGGTGAGCAGTTAGAAGCCAGCAGTCCTGGATTGCAAGAGGGATGTCCAACTGCTGGTTTAGGCCCAATCCCTGTAGATCAGGCTTAAAACAGCAGTCGGACACCCCCTGAGGGGTCCAGGATTGTAGAAGATGCAGGCCAGGCTCAGGGATGCCCCTCCTCCCCCATGTATGAATTTTGTGCAACAAAAAATAAAACTTTAAAGAAAACAAACGTTAATAGGAGGCAAGGATGTGGTGCAACAGGAATTTTCAGACACTTTCAAAATTTTTAATTATAGAACTTTGTAGAACTGGCAATATTTACTAAAACTGAACACATATACTGAATGATACCAGTTTCATTCTCAGGCACATGTTCAGCAGAACGAGGGCATTTGTTCACCAAAAAACACATACCAGAATGCTCATAGCAGCACAATGGTGATAGCCCCAACCTGGGAGCAACGTGTGTAGCCAGCAATAGTAGAGTAAATAAATGTGTTCTCTTCACACAGTGGGATACCATGCAGGAATGAACATGAAGGAGCTAAAACTACAACATGGATGATTCACATACACACAGCAATGAGCTAAGGAAGCACATGCTATCTAATTTCATCTGTACAAATCTCAGAAACCAATCTTCCATGTTGAAGGTCATATCCATGGTTACACTTGGGGGGTTCCTGGGGGACAGGAAAGGGGACTTCTGGGGGATGCTGATGTTCAGTTTCTTGACCTGGGTCCTGTGATGAGCCAGTTCAGCCAAGGGTTCGTAAGCCTGAGGGAGGGCGGCAAAGGATGAAGAAAAGACAGACAAAGAGAATAAGCTGGGTCTAGGTCAGTGGTTCTCAACCTTCCTAATGCCGCGACCCTTTAATATAGTTCCTCATGTTGTGGTGACCCCCAACCATAAAAGTATTTTTGTTGCTACTTCATAACTGTAATTTTGCTATTGTTATGAATCGTAATGTAAATATCTGATATGCAGGATGTATTTTCATTGTTACAAATTGAACATAATTAAAGCATAGTGATTAATCACAAAAACAATATGTAATTATGTATGTGTTTTCTGATGATCTTAGGCGACCCCTGTGAAAGGGTTGTTCGACCCCCAAAGGGGTCACGACCCACAGGTTGAGAACCGCTGGCCTAGGTGGATCTTCCTGTGCCTGGCTGAGGCCACAGAGAGAGACCCAGAGGCAAGCTGAGCCTTTATTTTATAGCCAGAGGTAAACGAGGCAGTGGTTACCATAGTTAGAATGTTCTTGTGAATTTCACTTGTTTTAGCAGCACTTACTGCACCTCCCACAGCCCATTAGCTACCCAGATAAGATCTAGGGAGTATCATAAGGTCAAGCCTAATTATGCTAAGAGGGCTGTGCCCTCTAAGCTGGGACTTGTTTGTGGCTTTGCCAACACATCAGTCCGAGGCTTAACCCTATAGCTGCTCCCTACAGGGTCCTATTATGTGAGTGGGTTCACTCTGAGAATTCAACCAACAGTAAACTTAGGATTTGCATGCTTTTTGCTTGATTCATACTTCAATAAAAGTCTACTACTAAAAATATGTATAAAAAGGGAATGAAAGAAAACAACCCAACTGCTGATAAATAGATGACTAGATAAACAAATGCGGTATGTCCATACAATAGAATATTACTTGGCCATGAAAAGGAGTCAAGTACTGATTCATGCTGCAATGTACCGTATTTGCCGGCGTATAAGACGATTTTTTGGCCCTGAAAAAATATGCCTCCAAGTGGGGGGTCGTCTTATACGCCAGGTACACTTCAGATAGACTGCCCATAGTGCTTGCCCCGTGCCATAGTGGCCTCCCGATGCCCGCCCACTTCATTCCACATACCGTTCAGGCATAAGCAGCGCTGCTGGGTGTATGCTCGGCTGTTATGCGATTTTGCTGTTATGCGATTTTACCACACTCGCAAAATCGCACACAGCCGACCATACACCCAGTATGATAGCGCAAAATCGCGAATCGCGATACCATACTGGGTGTATGGTTGGCTGTGTGCGATTTTGCGAGTGTGGTAAATTCGGGTTACCGTATATTTCTTTACATATGCATTGAAGATTCGTGATTTTGCGCTATCATGATGCCTCTTAGAATGTTGAAGAGCTCGCACTTGCGCACTAGTGAGGTTCTTCTATCATTGACAGTCCCTCTAGGTTGTGGGCTGCTTGCCTGTGTTCCTGAGAAGCATCTACGGTACCAGTCTATAGAGTGTGTTTTCTTTAGTGAATTACCGGTATGTTTACCGGTAATAAACTTGCACTGTTTTATGTATATGTTTGATTACATACAGCCTTGTGACAGTTTTCCTGCATGTCATAAGCATTTGAATATAAATTAAAATGTTAAAATCAAATCTGATATTGTTTTACCTTTTATTTGGTGTGTGGAAGGTGTGCGGAAGAGGGGGTAGTCTTATACGGCGAGTATATAACAAACTCTGTATTTTGAGTGGAAATGTTAGGGGGTCGTCTTATACGCCCAGTCGTCTTATACGCCGGCAAATACGGTAGATGAATCTTGCAAACATTATATTCAGTGAAAGAAGCCAGATACAGAAGGCCACATATTGTCTGATTATGTTTATATGAAACTAGAGGCCTGGTGCATGTATTCATGCACAGGTGGGGTCCTGAGGCGGGGAGCCAGGATATGATCAGCCCTCCAGGCAGGCGGTGGGATGCCTTTGCTGGCCCAGAATTCGGATCTGTTCTGCTGATGTTCGCGCCAGTTGTCGGAAGCCACTTGGCGGCCGCTTTTATATCCTTTCTTCCTTGGGGAGCGTCTAGGGAGGGCAAGTGTCCACAGTGCCCGAGACTGACTTACAGGAGGTCAGAGGTGCTGTTGGGATCAGCGGCACTGGTCCGTCGGTGCTTGGCCCATTCTCTGGAGATTGGTCCTGCAGGACTAAGGGAGTGAGTGGCTGTCACCAGGCTGGTGGGCTGCTGGGATGGGTTGGTCAGCTGAGCAGCACTCCTACTGTGGGAGCGCACTGACCACCAGGGGGCAACTCCTGCATTGAGCATCTGTCCATTGGTGGTCAGTGCATGTCATAGTGACCGGTCAACTGTCAACCGATCGACTGGTTGTTTGGTCGCTTAAGCTTTATATATAGAGAGAGATTCAGAATAGGTAAATCCGCAGGAACGGAAAGCAGATTCATGACTACTGAGGGCTGAGGGGAGGGGAAGTGGTGGTGACTGGTAATGGGTATGGTGCTTCTTTTTGGGGTGATTAAAAGTTCTGCAGTTAGATAGTGATGATGGCTGTAACAACTCTCCAGTGTAGTGAATGCCACTGAACTGTACACTTTAAAACAGTTAAATGGTGAATCTTACATTTTAAAAAAGTTAATAAGTTACAAGTATCAAGGTGCTAGCTCAATATACTAAGAGCTGAGATCTCTAATAAAAATGTTCCCTGTAAATTACACCTAAGTGTATTTTTTGAGGACTTACTATGTTTAGGATGAGCCCTTTTCTTACAATATCTCATTTCTTTTTCAAAACTATCTTGGGGAATAATTACTACCAGCACCCCCATTTTACAGATGAGGAATCAGATGCCCCAGGAGGCTCAGCTTCCCGGCTAGTCCGAGGACAGAATGAGGCTTAAGCAGTGCTGTCACAGGCCACACTCACAAGCAGGTGGATAGCTGCCTCCTGAGGTCTATGCATGCTCACACTCTGCTGGCCTGGAGTGACTGGCAGGTAAGCTGCTTATGGTGGAGAGCGAGGGTGTGAGGAAACGGGCAATGTGTGACTGGTCAAGACCACCACCTCCCCTCCCTGAGCCTTTTCAGTGAATCCCATGGCAAGAATGAGGAGGGAGTCTGGGGCCTCCCGCCACAGCACGCTGCCCTCAGATGAGCTGGGTGTCTATAGCTGATGCCACCGTGATGAAGACAATGACGGTACTTCGGTTCGGGGACATCCTTCTAATGCCAGGCCTTACCAGACACTTCATGCATCGTCCCACTTGATTCTCACAACAGCCCAAGAAGTAGGTCCTAATCTTTTCTCCATTTGACAGCCAAGGAGACAGGTTCAGGGAGGCTAAGTCATCACGGTTCCAACGGCAGAGTGGGGATGTGAACCCAGAAAGCTGGACTCGAGAGCCACCTTCTTAACATCACCTGCTCACAGGCAGCCTGGGTTCTGAACTTCCTCCTGAAATGGCAAAGTCCATTGAGCACCACAAACATATGGAAGCCTCTCCCAGGTGGCAGGTTACATAACCAGAGAAGGAAGACAGGGGGCACCTCAAGGTCAAGGTCTGGAAACACAAAACTCTATAACAGTGGTTCTCAACCTTCTTAATGCCATAACCCTTTAATACTGTTCCTCATGTGGTGGTGACGCCCAACCATAAAATTATTTTTGTTGCTCCTTCGTAACTAATTTTGCTACTGTTATGAATCGTCATGTAAATATCTGATATGCAGGATGTATTTTCATTGTTACAAATTGAACATAATTAAAGCATAGT